>NC_081563.1:29611615-29685603 GCF_022355385.1 Mustela nigripes | reverse complement strand
GCCTTCGGCTCAGGTCATGATCTCAGGTTCCTGGGATCGAGTCCCACATCGGGCTCTCTGCTCAGCAGGGAGCCTGCTTCTCTCTCTCTCTCTGCCTGCCTCTCCGACTACTTGTGATTTCTCTCTGTCAAATAAATAAATAAAATCTTTAAAAAAAAAATAAATAAATAAATAAAAAAATAAAATGTTTAAAAAAAAAAAAAAGAAAGAAAATATACACTACTGGTAAATAGGCAGTAGTATACAAGATACATCCTATAAGGGTGTTGGAAAAAACATGTGTGCTTTCTTGCTGTGGTTAGTTTGCAAATAAAACTCTAGGAAGAGGTGTAGGTAGATTGTGAATGAATTGCAGAAACAACAGCATACATCCACTCAGGGTGCATTGCTTTGCTGAGTTGAAACACTCTCACGAGCTGCAAATTTTGGCTGTTGAGGCTTTGAATGCCTTAGAGTCATGGGTAAGCACCTCAGTTTTTGTGTTGCCAGGAGAGGTCATATACAGAACAAATTTGGCATAAATTGCCCTTGTTTCTATGGCACATTCTAATAATTAGATGGTAAACTTGGGGTTGAAGTACAGCATTTGCACATCATCCTTGAGGTACTCTGGCCAAAAATGTTTAGCCTGAACCTACTCAAGCTCTTACACCATGACCTCTCCAGCTCATCAGGAAAGAGGAAGCCAACTAAAAGTATCACACACATGCCTCCTCCCTCAGACAGATTCATAATGTGGGACATTATTGTCTGGTTTCTTCAAAAATCTTCTCATGGGAAAAAAAGGGCAGAGTGACTTTTCTAGAGAGAAACAAAGGGACACAGTGACAAATGTAACATATGAACCTTAATCAAATCCTGGAACAACATGTACATGCAACACCCCACTCTAAAGGACATTCGGGGAGCAATTGGGGAAATCTAAACAGGACTGGATATTTGATGATATTTTGGAATTGTTGTTGTTTAGGTGTGATAATGGTGTTGGGGTTATTATGTAGGACCGTGTCCTTTTTCTTGAGAGATGGATGTTGAAAGTTTTAGGGGTAAAATCCCGTGATGTCTATAATTTATTTTCAAGTGCGTTTTACATGGAAATACGGCAAAATCCTAACTGTTGTTGACCCTGGGAGGTGGGTGTTCAAGTGATCATTGTATTATTCTTTGAATATGTCAGAGTCTTTGATAATTTCTTGAGGAAGAGAAACAAAAATGATCACTTTCTCGACTTAGAATAATCGAATTTTAAGCTGAACTTAAAAGCTATAACTTTGATACATTTTATGAATTTTAAGAAAGTAATTTTAGGGACTCCTGGGTGGCTCATTCATTAAGCAGCTGCCTTCGGCTTAGGTCATGATCCCAGGGTCCTGGGATCAAGCCCTGCATTAGACCCCCTGCTCAGTGTTGAGCCTGCTTCTCTCTCTCCCTCTGCCTGCTGCTCTGCCTACTTGTGCGCTCTCTATCTTTCTGTCAAATACATGAATAAAATCTTTTTTTTAAAAAAAGTAATTTTAAAAGTTTCAACTTAGGAAAGAATGGGGTGGGTAGATGTGGGAATGGTAGACATGGGGAGGCCAGGGAAGAGAGGTTGGCCTTGGTCCATTTGTGAATTGACCAGGGTCCAGTCTAAGAAGTGAAGTTGAAAGTCAAGATGAATGTCTGAGTTTTTGTGAAGAGTCAGGCATCAGGATTTGATTATGGGCTGTTGGAAAGAAAAAGATGGTGATGAGTTGGACCATTCTGAACTTCCTTGCTTCAGAAATCAGATAAATGCTCACTCTCCTTGATTAACTGACCCTGGGGGAGGATTGTAAGGTGAAGATGAGTAGGTACATCTTTGTTTTAAGCAGCCCCATCCTTGACTGACATCAAGAATGGTGTATTCTTGAGTATCAGTTGGGAGACCCAGTGCGGTTTCAGAGATGGAATGAGAGTGAATGAATGGAGAAGATTTAGTGGGCAGCAAGTGAATCTAGTGGGGATAAATTCATGAGAACAGAGGGCATCTCTTTGGTTTGTTGTATTATGAAGAGAAAAGAACAGGAATAATGGAATTGGAAGTTTATAATATTTTTCACCTTGACAGAGGGTATCAAGATACGAGGGCAGGGGATGGAGTGGGGAGGAAGAATAAGTCCTATTGTTTTACTGTTCTAGAAAGTGATGTCCCATCTTTTTTATTTTTAAAGATTTTATTTGTTTATTTGTCAGAGAGAGTGAGCACAGGCAGACAGAGTGGCGGGTAGAGGCAGAGGGAGAAGCAGATTCCCTGCTGAGCAAGGAGCCTGATGTGGGACTTGATCCCAGGATGCTGGGATCATGACCTGAGCCGAAGGCAGAGGCTTAACCCACTGAGCCACCCAGGCATCCCGATGTCCCATCTTTGAGTCCTCAAAATAATTTCTTATTCTTTATATCATATAAAGCATTGATATCTGTGTGAATCTGTTGGGTACAGGCATCATTACATTCATGTTAAAGTATTAAAAGGATAGAAATTAATAGAATGTATGGTGTGGCTGAGAGAAATGGGTTTCTTGAGTGTAGTGTAAATCTGAGGTCGTTAACAAGTCATAATTTTGGCAATTAGGTATCTGTGCTACCTGAAGTAAATCGTCGTATGTTTGAAAACATTTTGGAAGGTTTGCTTACTGTATTGATCAAGTTAGAATTACATCTCCAGTGGTTACAATTACCATCTACTTTTAGAAAAATCTCCTGGTATTTCGAATGCTTAAAACTTGAACATTTCCATGCTAGTTTTCATCCCTAAGGAGAGGCCAAATTTCAGAAAATACCCCTCCAATTTCTTTTTTTGCATCACAGGAACATTGAATATATATACCTTTTCCATTGTACAAGGGTTTCCTTTGTTTTAAATTGGTTCTATTAACAGTGACCTAAATTTGAAATGTACTTGGCATTTGAGTTTTTGGTTGTTTTAAGCATGTTTTATTTGTTGCCCAGTTGTTGGAAACAAACATTTGCAGTGACCTAATGATGCCAGATGGTATGAAAAGACCTCGTCTGAGAAGTGTTTAGTATCATGATGTAGGGCTTGGGGTCCGGCGTCCATGCTTGGGTCTGCCATTGCCTAGTTGTGCAATCATGTGCTCTCTGTTAAACACGGGAACATGCCCCTTAATTAGACACAGACATTACAAAATGAGACAAAAAAATTCAAGTGCTTCAAGACCTTCCTGTTGAAAATGCCAAAAGAGCAGAAAATTCCATGTATAAACACCTGAGTTAACTAAGAACAGAAATACTGGAAAACCTGAAGTAGGTGTAAACAGAAAATATATTTTTAGTACAGTGCTTTAGCACAGATAAAGATGATCAAACAACATACAAACCCTCTTTTGTAGTTTGCAACTATAAAATGTCCATACATTTAAAAAAAAAACCATAAGAAACAAACTGTAAGATTAAATTCTATTATATGCATTCTGTAGAAAAAATAATCATTATGTGGATTAGGAAGAAGAGAAATGAGCAGTACTTGTTGTGAAATCCTGAAACTACTGGAAAAGCCTTTCTTTCCTTTAATTCCTGCTCATACAAGTAATAAGAACTGGGGCAAAACTAAGTTAAAGCAATCCAAGAATTATGTGGGGGATCCTCTTAGAGGTTCCAAACGTTGTTTTATCAGTTCTCTTTAGACACGAAAAATGGAAGCAGAGTGGGCCTTTGGAGAAATAATTGGATATAATTGGAGATTTGTCTTTTTTGGCAGATAAATTCAATAACATTCCCAGTCTCTAAACCTTAGTACTAAGACACACACACACACACACACACACACACACACTTTTTGAAGGGTCAGGCACTTAACTTTTGTTTCAAAAAAGTTTTTTTAGGGGAGCCTGGGTAGCTCAGTGGGTTAAGTCTCTGCCTTCAGCTTAGGTCATGATCTCAAGGTCCTGGGATCAAGCCCTGCATCGGGCTCTCAGCTCAACAGGGAGCCTGCTTCTTCCTCTCTCTCTGCCTGCCTCTCTGCCTACTTGTGACCTCTGTCTGTAAAATAAATAAATAAAATCTTTGGGGGGGAGGAAGACTTGCTTTCCTTTAAAATTTTTTTTTTTTTTAACGTAAACATCATGGAGAAATTAACAGAAAAGTGTGAGCTCATCAAAGTGGAAACTAGCCTAATTATGGCTGAAAGTACTTAAAAAAAAAAAATCTCAATTCTTCTGTGACAGGACTTTGAAGAAAAATATTTCTTGGTTTCTACCACACAGAAGCCAGTGAGAAAGTAGGGGAACAGATGCCAGGTCTGTCAGTTCCACATGGCAGAAAAAAAATACAGATGGATGGATAGATACCCGTGTGGCTTGTTACCAATATGCATATAGAGACAGACTGCAGACTTTGAAAATCTCTTCTCGGTGATGGAAAATGAATTTAGTGCTCAATTAAGGAGGCTGGGACATGAAGTTCTGCTTAGAAATCTGTTCTTTAGTTTCCACAGAGTCACCTCGGCCATGACCGCAAGTGCATTGCTGGAAAGAGGCATAAGGCTGCGACAAAATCGCTGGTTGAGGGTATTCTGATGGGGAGGAGGCCAGAATCATGCTAACATTTCGTATTGGTTATTTCCCTCCACTGAGCCCGCAAGTGACATATGCAGCTGAGACTTCTAAAGAAGGAAACAACTGGGGGCGCCTGGGTGGCTCAGTGGGTTAAGCCGCTGCCTTTAGCTCAGGTCATGATCTCAGGGTCCTGGGATCGAATCCCACATCGGGCTCTCTGCTCAGCAGGGAGGCTGCTTCCCTCTCTCTCTCTCTCTGCCTGCCTCTCCGTCTACTTGTGATTTCTCTCTGCCACATAAATAAATAAAATCTTTAAAAAAAAAAAAAAAGGAACAACTGTAAGACATTTTACCAAAGACGCTTGGCCTCTCGCGGATGTATTACCCCTTCTGTGTGAAGGGAAGCGGAGTCCGCCAGGTTGGGTCAGCCGTGGGTACAGGTGTGCATGTGGCCCTCGGCCCGTCCGCATTTCCCCAGCCACATACTTGGAGGGGCAGGGCCATCCCCGGTGAACTTGGCCTTCATCTCCTTGCAGATGTACTGCCAGGCAGTGACTGGGAAAGGATAGGCCAGGGCTACCAGACATCGGCCTTCTCTGTGAGCAGAGAGCCCCACCGGCGGTGTCTGATTGCATTTACTGACGTTTGGCCTTCTTCAGGTGGAATAAGTCATTAACACCAGGCACTTCCTAGGACATCTGGGTTTTTCTTCAGTGTCCCACTCAAATACTCTTTTGGCATAATCGAAGAAAAATTTAATTGAGTGTTAGTGAGTCTGGTTGTCTCCAGTGGCTCTAAAAAGGCCACCCTTGCCAAAGCTTACCTGTGTCGGCAGCAGAGCTATCCCTGAGCGTGTCTCATACATATCAGTGACGAGAGCCCGGGGCTCTCTGGTGGGGGCTGGTCTTGTTCCAGCAGCCTCTGCCAGACCTTCTTCGTGCGAGGCCCCTCTTCCTTAGAGCTGTAAAGATCAATAAAGACAGGGATAAAATCCAAAGGGAGAAAGAGCTGCATGTCACTGAGCTTCTGCCAATGGCAGGGAGAACTGCTAGTTTGACTTGGAGCGAACGTAGGACTAAGACATTAGGATAATCAAAATATAGATTCATAGAACTGCGGTAGAGTCCTTCAGAGAATGGTGGATGACCCAGACATTCCCCTTCCCACTGCCCAACACTGGTCTTCACCCGGGCCAGTGTTTCTGGGTGCCTCCGAGTGTCCGCTTTCAGTGTTCACGGCCCCTGGTCTGTTTCATAGACACGTTTACGCTTCCTGAGTCCTCCTCAAGCCCCTGCTCTCAGATGGTTTTCATTTTACTGGCAATGAAAATGCCTTTATCACGACATGGAATATCAGATCTCCATGTTTTATACCTCTAGGGCTCACTAAAATAAGATACCTATTAATAATTAGACTCCCACGTTTGCTGAGCAACAGGCAATGAAGGAATTTCGGGGGCAGCAGAGAGTGGCAGTGTGATAGGTCGCTTCAGATGCTGGCAACGTGGTACGATTTTGTGGTGCTCACGTTTGACGGTGACAGTTCTGAGTTCACTGGAAGTAGTTTGAAGGGACCAAGGCTTGAGATGCTGGTTGACAGGGGCTCTGTACATTACAAAATTGTTTAGAGCCACAGCTGATATTCTAGGGTCTGTTGGCTTTTTTTTTTTTTTTTTTTTTTGGCTTCATCTACATGATCTCTTAGAATTGAGATTCGCTAAAACAAAGTGGAATCATCTGGTTTACTTAAAAAAAATAATCAAAATAAACCCCAGTCCTCTGGAATCTGATCCATAAATTTGTGGAGAAGAAAGCAACATTGCCCTGGGTTGAGAGATGACAGAATGTCTCCCCTGGGCTGTCCTGCCTCTTCTCCCACAGTGAAGATAGTCCAGGTTTCTTTTTCTTTCTCATCCTCCCCTTCTCCCCCCTCCCCCCATTTCCTTTTATATATATCAGAAAATGTATGTAGGAGATAGAATATTCTGTCTCCTTTGAGGTCTTTTTCATGAGATTGTGTCTTTATTCTAACGATGCTGTCGTACAAACAGACTTGCCATGGCTCTTTTGAAGCTGCTGTTTCAGAATCGGTTTCGGAGCTGCCTAAGAAAATTAGTCTCTCTCTCTCTCTCTCTGCACCTCACTCATTTGCTACAGTGTCAGTGGACCGAAGCCTTCCAGTGGTCACTTCAGCCCCCAGCAATCAAGGATGTGCACCATGGAGGATATTTACAATGTGCATCTTCAGCCCTGAAGAGTATTCTGAAATCCAGACAGAGTAGCTCTAACCATTTTGAACAAAAACAGCAATGAGATGACACTTTGAAGAGGTCCAGTTTAGAGAATGTGCAGGCTTTAATGGAGTTGTTCAGAAGATGGTATGAGGGTTCTGCAGCTTAGCGGCAGGCGTCCTAGTAATTCAGTGCGTTTGTATAAAATCAATAGTTGATAGACAACATTGCCATTTAGGACCTTACGTGACCTTTAAAACTAAAACACAAGGCGAAGTTGGCATTTTTCTCTCCCATTTACTTATATGAAATGGAGGCTCAGAAGTGGGGACCAGCTCTGTGGATGTTAACACGTCCATGGATCTTTCTCCATTTTTTTTGCAAACGTGTCCTACTTCTGGCCCTCAGAATTTTCTTTTTTTTTTTTTTTTCAAATAACTTTGGCTGAGAAGACTACCACGGCCTCCTCTGGTCCTGCAGTCCTCTGATTGTGGTAATTTTGATATCTTTCTTCTTTTCCGGTCTTATGTGCCACTGATAGTTACATATGCACAAAATCTGTGGACGGAGCAAATTGCATCAATATCAAAAACATCAAGACCTACGATGATGTCCCACATCCGGCCTGACCTGAGAGCTTCCTCTCCGGTGTTGGCTCCTCCAGAAAGCCTTCCAGTCCTCCGGTTCCATGTTCACTCTCTCCTCCCTGAAATCTCACTGCATTTGGAATCCAATCAGACCATTTTGAATGTCATCCTCTTAAAATGGTTGGTTTCGACCCTCTTTCCCCCTACAAGGCTGTGCTTCTTGTGAGAGGAGGGCCTTTTAGGAATTGAGCTCAGCGCAGGGCACAGGTGAATAGTCAGTAAATACATTATTAGGTTCGGCTAGGTTGCACTGTAGTCAGAAATTAACATGACAGAAGCTTGCATTTTGCAGAGAGCTCTCTTCTAGATCTCCCTCCAGTGCCAAGCTGATGGGCCTCTACCACCTTAATGCTACGCTATCGGCAATAGGTGGCCTCCTTAATTCCTACAATGGGGAGAAAGAGGTGCTGCGAGGGACGCTCCTTTTCCCACAGCCCTTGTTCAAAAGGAGTCACTTGGCCCTGCCTGTCAGGGCTACAGACTCATTTGTGGCCCTCCCAAAATGTATGTGGAAATCTCAGCCTCGAACGTGACTTTATTTGGGGGTGGAGTCAATGAGGAGGTCATTAAGATTCAGTGAGATTGTAGGGGCGGAGCCTTGACGTGACAGAATTAGTGTCCTTTTAAGAAGTGATCCCCGAGGACTCCTGTTCTCTGCCATATGTGGACAGAGTAAGAGGCCAGCCTCCTACGAGCCAGGAAGAAAGACCTCACCAGAGCTGACCATTCTCTTACTTTAAGCCTACAGAGTTGTGAGGAATGCACATCTGTTATTTAAACCCCCCGCTCTCTGCTGTTTTGTTAGCAGGAGTCTGAGCTGACCCATGGTAGTTAGGAAGCCGGCATATGTGGGGAAGCTAGGACAAGTGGTTCTTTGGTGAGCAGTGAATGTTCCCGCCACAAGTGGTGGCGTGTGGTCAAGACAGACCTGGTTTCCTGCTCCCAGGGAACTAAAGAAACCTATTAATATGATTTGTGGCATTCAGTTTTTCTACACTATTTGCAACCAAACCACAGGTAATTATTAGTTTTGAGTTCCGTGTACTTGGATAAGGCACAGAAAACCTGGGAGCGTAACCAGATGAGGCACGTGTTAGAATTTGCACAGTGGTATGAGACCCAAAATGTGTTTTGTTCCTTGCAGTATCTCTACATAAACAAAAAAAGAACCTGAGATGCACTGAAGCTTAATATAGAAAATTTCCCTCAATACAGTTGTAGAAAGAAACACTGGGGGAAAGAGACCTTTATGTTCATCATTTTGGGAGTGATCCAGTTGTCACGGTAACAACAGCCATGCCTGGATGCCCATCTTTATTTCCCTCTCAACACAAGTCTGTCTTTTTAGTCACATCCTGGGTAATGGAACTTTGAATAAATTTCATCTTCTCAGTATCGAGGGCAAGGATTTACGATGTGATTTGTGTTGTTTTGCTGCAAGGACTAGCTAATGGGAATTATGATGTCAGAATATAATGATGGCAATACTCATTCTTTTCACAATGTACAATGTACAAATACATGTACAAATACAAATACAATGTACAAATACACAATGTACAAATAGCAAGATACAAGCAACTGTTGAAATGCTTAAATCATTGTGGAGATGGAGAAAATAGCCCAAATTTAATTGTTTCTTTAGAAATGATGTCAAGCAGAATCAGAAGTTTCAGGCTTAAGAATTTTTTTTTCCTTTGTATGTTACTTTTAAAACCATTTTTGCCTTCGTGTAACTTTTAAAAGACCGTTTCATAAACTAAAGTAGTTGTCTGGAATTCCTTGAAGCCCATGGTTTGGCTTCAGCAGGCTTTAAACAAATACACTGTCAGAAATCAATGTGGGTACATTTCCAGCAGTTAATGCCCGAGTCACAGTAGATATTTTGTAAAATCAATAGCCTGAAATATCAGAGGATTATGGTTGTATCAGATACCCCAAATGCCTAACATTGTTTTAATTACTCTAATAAAAGAAAGCTGGGTGGATTTAAAACAACAACAACAACAACAATAACAACAAAAAAAAACCCTTGCCTATAAAGAATGTTCTGCTCAAGCCAAAGCAAATTTTTTACAAGTTCTTTTAGAAAATCTGGAAGTATTTAAGCGTTTTCCTCTTCTTAGGAGACAATGCCCGTTATCCCGCCTGTGCTTCCCTGTACAATATTCTCCTTTATGACAACAGGCCTTTAGGACAAGTTGATCAAATATGTTGCTGTAGTTGCATTAATGATAGGCTTTGATATTTGGACCCTCTTTCTTACTGGCACATAGAAATAAGCATATTTAATGTTGTAGTGCATGGACACTGAGGAGCTCTTCTGAGGTTTTCCAGTTTAGTTTGGGACCACCGTTGGTCCGGAGGCTACAGGAACACCGTGTGGCTGGGAAGATGGGTAAAAGTCACTTTGCCACAGTGGAGATGTGTTTATATCATAGTGGAGTAGATTGATGATAGGAATAAAGAAGAGCTGAAACAGAAGTTTGGATGAAACCCCGTCCCCATTATATACAGTTAAAACTTTCCCCATAAGGGGCCTCATTCTGGTTCTTACGAGAAGTCCAGGATTTCCAAAAAAGGGATTCACATTCCTCAACCAAATTTAGGGTACTGAGGGTATAGCTTCTGTTTGCCAAAAAAGCTCAGTTTTCTGCCAGAATGTTGGAATGAGATTTTTCTAGCTCTGGGTAGAGATGAACATCTCAACGGCACAGGTGGAAGAATTTACAGGAGACCCGTGCAGTGGGGGTTGATAAATCATAATGTGATTTTCTATGGGTCACAGCTCACAATATGCAAAATCCACATCTCCATGACTCTCTTGAATGATTTCTGATACTTTGCCTCTTGATAATCATAATGTAATTCACTATAATTACTATAATCTAGAAAATAGCTGTTTTAAGAGCCGAGACTATTTTCAGGAAGACAGAGCTGCGTTTTTTGTTGTTGTTGTTGTTTTGTTTTGTTTTTTGTTGTTTTTTTTTTTTGTGAGTACTGGCTCTCAGGAAAGGGATGAGCATGAAGTACGGTCAAGAAGAGGAGACCCAGGGGCACCTGGGTGGCTCAGTGGATTAAGCCTCTACCTTCAGTTCAGGCCATGATCCCAGATCCTGGGATGGAGCCCTGAATCAGGCTCTCTCTGCTCAGCGGGGGGCCTGCTTCCCCTTCCCCCTCTGCCTGCCTCTCTGCCTACTTGTGATCTCTCTTTCTGTGTCAATAAATAAATAAAATCTTAAAAGAAGAAGAAGAAGAGGAGACTCATTCTGACCATCACTGATCACCCTTATCTCGGTCAGGTCATGTCGTTAGGACTGGTGAACACGAGGCCTCAGAGAATGTTCTGCATCAGTTTGGTAGGCACGGGACATTTAAGGAACACTGACCTTCGTAGGATTTCCCTGATACGGCAAACCATGCCACTCATAGCTCCCTGGTTATTCTCTACTTCTGCACTGGAGCCTTTATAAAATCATAGAATGTAGGCACATTGTTGAGTATGAGCAGTTATTCTATACTTAAAAGTTTATTAATGAGGAAGCTGAAGTCCAGAGAAGTGAATTAGTTTATTTCACATCTGGTATTGACTTTGTGGCTGGTGAGGACTAGAACTGAGGCTTTGTGGTTCCTACTCTGGTGTTCTTTGTACTAGTCCCTCCTGGCTCTTAGGCCATTTCTTTTGGACACGGTATATTCATAAGAAACCATTGCTATCTGTATGAATTGGCTCGGGCTACCATAACAAAATTCCATAGTCTGGGTAGCTTACACAACCAAAACTTACTCTTACAGTTGGGGAGATTGGAAGTCTGAGATCGTGATGCTCACAGATCCGGTTCCTGGTGGGGCTCTTTTCCTGGTGTCCAGACACCCACCTTCTTGATGTGCTCACATCATAGTGAGAGAGGGAATCTGTGCTCTGGTCTTTATTCCCCTCCTAATAAGGGCACTAATCCCATCATGGCAGCTCTACTCTCATGACTTCATCTAAACCTAATTACTTCCCCTACAGAGAACCAAGCGGGGGTTGATAGAGGGAAGGTGCACAGGGGATGGTCTCAGTGGGTGAAGGATATTAAGGAGGGCACTAAATACCACTTTTGCTGAGCACTGGGTGTTAGATGTAAGTGATGACTCACTAAATTCTACTCCTGAAACCAATATTCCACTGTATATTAACCAACTAGAATTTAAATAAAACTTAAAAAAAATTTTAATTACAAATGAATTAGGCATAGTAAGAGATTAACAACAACAATAATAAAGTAGAGCTATTATCTTCATAATAGAAGTTATGGGAGTGTGGAAAAAAGTAAAAATAAATCTCATTACTTCCCAAAGTCCTCACCTGCCCATGTCATCACATTAGAGCGCGGGGCTTCAACATGGGGATCTGGGGGATGAGACACATATTTAGTCTATAACACTAGCTGAACCTAGAAGGACAGATAGATTTTCTGGGACCTATTTTCGTGAGTACCATGTTCTGCAGTGTTTTATGACTAAACCATGGGTGCTTGTGGGCAAGAGGTGCAGAGTGGGCTCTGCTATTTTGGTGTCATGGTCTTGATCTTCTGGCACCAAGACATGGTGGGTGACCAAAAGGATCTCAGTGTCCCCAAAATGAAATTTGCTGTTGGAACGTTGATATTAACTGGTTGAATTATGGTGATTCAGTGACATCATGTTGTGTTTCTTGAGGAGAATTAAAATGAAGTCCATACAATTAGAAATCTTCCACAACATTTATTCTCTGAGCATTTATTGTTTTTTACTAGCCAGAAACAATAATAATCTGAAGTGTTTCACAAAAGAGCACTTTTGTGAAAACCTCAACATTTTTAGCAAAATTTATGTAATATCTTCTTTTTCTTTTCATATTTCTATATCTAAATTATTTTTATATCTCTTTTCTTGAGAAACTGAATCTGGGACATCACATACTGAAAATTGTTAAGTTAATTAGTCCTTTGTTAAATCAACCCTGGTTTCTAGGCCCGGAGAAAGGGATCTAACATTGTGAACCTTGTGCATGCCGGCCATCTAACTGTCTCATAGGTAATGGCTCACTCCTCTTGAGAGCTCTGTGAAAATGGGCATTTTTAGTTATGTTTTATAGAGGAGGACATAGGCAGTGAGAGGCTGAGAGTTTTGTCCATGATAATAATACATGTGGTAACTGGTCAAGTCAACCAGCACCAGCCCTTTTTGGTCCAAGCTCAAAAGCTGTACTCTTGGGGCACCTGGGTAGCTCAGTGGGTTAAGCCTCTGCCTTTGGCTCAGATCATGATCTCAGGGTCCTGGGATAGAGTCCCACTTACGGTTCTCTGCTTGGCGGGGAGACTGCTTCCTCCTCTCTCTGTCTCTGCCTGCCTCTCTGTCTACTAGTGATCTCTCTCTGTCAAATAAATAAATGAAATCTTAAAAAAAAAAAAAAAAAGCTGTTCTCATACCATTTACTCTGCTACAGTCATCTTTACACTACTTCTCACTTGGTCCACAGGAACTGTGATTGTGTGAAAAGGTCAATTTCATCTTCAGAGAGGACCAGTTCTAATGGACATGTAGATGCCTGGGTGTGTGTTTGGTGGGAGATAGCATTTGTTGTGGAAAGAGCTCATTTTGTGCTGAACTTAAAAACCCCCTTGTGGGACACCTGGGTGACTCAGTCAGTTAAGTGTCTGCCTTCACCTCAAGTCATGATCCTGGAGTCCCAGGATCGAGCCCCACTTCAGGCTCCCAGCTCAGCTTGAAGGGAGGCCCCTCACCCCGCTTATGCTCTCTCTCTCATGGATAAATAAAATCTTTAAAAAAAACAAAAAACCAAAAAAACAAACCTTCCCTTGTGCTCTTTCCTGGAGGAGAAGTATTGCTAATGGGCCTTTAATAATTATCCAATTTTGTTTTTTTGGGGTCCTCTGTTCTTGTTGACTTTAGATATAATTTATTTCTCTCCCCACCCCCCCATCAATAATATACTCTATGTTGATCATTTCTTTTTTACTCTTGAGGGGGAATTTCAGATGTAGAAAACTATACTTAAATAAAAATAATTTTTTCCTCTTTTGCCTCCTCTTTTTTTTTTTTAAAGATTTTACTTATTTGACAGAGAGAGAGAGAGAGCACAAGCAGGCCGAGAGGTAGGCAGAGAGAGAGGGGGAAGCAGGTTCCCTGCTGAGCAGAGAGCCTGATGCGGGGCTCGATCCCAGGACCCTGAGATCATGACCCAAGCCAAAGGCAGAGGCTTAACCCACTGAGCCATCCAGGCTCCCCTCTCCCCCTCTTTATCAATATTTCTGTGTTTGTCATCTCTTCAAAGATGCTATATATTCACTGGAAGCAGTCCACATCTTCTTACTTTGGGGAAGGGAACGATCTCCTGATTAATTTGGGTACCTAACCACAAACTGAATCCCAAATTTGGAAAATTTTCCATGGCTCAGCTCTATCTCATCCTCTGACTTTCCCCACCCACTCCCTCCATTCCTCCGTCTTTGGCCTGCCTTCCTCTGCCCTTCCCTCCCACCCACCTGCCCCTGGGTCCTCTCCCAGTTGGTGGTCAGTCCTGGGCTCAGCCAGAGCTGCTCCATCTCTTTGGAATCTGTCTCTCCAGCCCAGCGGTTGAGTCACTGCCTTGCTTCAGCTCTTGCCTAAATACAGTCCTGCGTACTCTTGCAAGGGTTGCAGTGAGTCAGCCTTCTCTGTTCTTTCATGTTTTACTTCAGTGCATATAAAAAATCGGTATCACTTTAACATTTTAAGATGTTATTTGTTTTTTTGGCTCCAGTGCCTTTTTCTCTTTGGGAAAACATTCTTTATTTAAACTCAGTAATTTATGCTTCATTGTAGCATGGTTCCTGATTGCAAAGTAAAACGAGTTCTGTACGTGTGATAATAGATAATTCCCAAGAGTATTTTCAGATTGTTGTGTTTTTTTTTTTTTAAGATTTTATTTATTTACTTATTTGGCAGAGGAGCGGTCACAAGTAGACAGAGGGGCAGGCAGAGAGAGAGGAGGAAGCAGGCTCCCTGCTGAGCAGAGAGCCCAATGTGGGGCTTGATCCCAGGACCCTGAGATCATGACCTGAGCTGAAGGCAGAGGATTAACCCACTGAGCCACCCAGGCACCCCAAGATTGTCATTTTTAAGTGTCTTAAATAGGAAAGCTGAATAGTAGGTCTTTGAAATGGTGGCCATCTCCATTGAGTGGCCCTTTTACTAGTGGAATAATCTAAATTGTTTTATTTTTTTATTTTTTTGTTTATTTATTTGATAGAGATCACAAGTAGGCAGAGAGGCAGGCAGAGGCGGGAGAGGGAAGCAGGCTCCCTTTTGAGCAGAGAGCCCGATGCGGGGCTCAATCCCAGGACCCTGAGATCATGACCCGAGCCAAAGGCAGAGGCTTTAACTCACTATTTTTTTTTAAAAGATTTTATTTATTTATTTATTCAACAGAGAAAGACACAGTGAGAGAGGGAACTCAAGCAGAGGGAGTGGGAGAGGGAGAAACAGGCTCCACACCGAACAGGGAACTGAATGCGGGGCTCGTTCCCAGGACCCCGGGATCATAACCCAAGCCAAAGGCAGCTGCCTAACGACTGAGCCACCCAGGCGCCCCATCTGAACTGTTTTAATGATTGTATGCTAGGATGCTAACAGATGGCCAGCTCTTGAACATTTTATAGGTTGTATTGAACACAGGACACCAGCTGAGAGGGCAGCCAGGGATTCAGCCCATGCTCTGTTTACTGAATGCTGTGTCCTGAGGCAGAACACATCTTAAGGGTCACTTTCTCCCACTCCTTGCACAGGGGCTACAGGGATAGGGCAGCCCTTCTCACACACACATCATTTACTCTCACCACAATCTTCGGCTGTTGGGATTCTTGTCCCATTGTCCCATTATTAGCCCAGAGAGGCTGGACAGTCTGCTGAACATCTCACTGCTCATGAGAGAGAGTGGGGATCCAGATCCAGGTTTACTAATTCTAATCCAGCACCGTCGTCTTCTACCCACTACTGGATCTTCCTTCCCCAGAACCTGGCACAACACAATAAACACTCTCAGAATGAGGATACTGTAGGTGCTAGTGATTCTAAGGCATGAAAATTAAATCTTATGAAGCCATGCTCCAATATTTATCACAACCTCCTCAAATTACCATTCATCTCTGAAGCATCTTCAGTGGTGAGTTTTTAATTGACAAAAATGACAGCCCTTCGTTGCCAAATGGTAAGTTTTGAACTATGAAGCCTGCTCGGGTGTTTATAGGGAGATCTGAAAAACCTACAATCATAGCTTAACTTCAAATCTCAAGAAAACGCCATCCCTTGGTAGCACCTCAAACCTGAGGTTGGAATCTGAAGTTTTCTCAATCAGGCCAAGATTTAGAAAAGTACATTATTCTACAATCTGTTTATTCTTTTTTTTTTTTTAATAGATTTTATTTATTTATTTGAGAGAGAGAGAGAGTATGAGAAGGGCGAGGGAGAAGCAGACTCCCCGCCAAGCAGGGAGACCGACACGGGACCCAATCCCGGGACTCCAGGACCATGACCCGAGGCGAAGGCAGTCGCTCAACCAACCGAGCCACCCAGGCGCCCCACAATCTGTTTATTCTTAACTGCTTTTAAAAATGTAAGGTTTTTGCGCCATCGCGTGTGATAATTTTGCGTTGTAAAAGGTAAAACGTGGCTATTCATGGAGCAGTTGTAACAGTTCTTGAGTAGTTTTACCTTCTGAGGCGGAGTGCTGACCCAGAAGGGAGGAAAGGTCGCTGAATTATTTTCTTGCACTCAGTCTTCTAAGAATCATGGCCAGTGCCCTGGTGAATTGGGGCTGGGAGTAGCTCTGTTTCTTTTTCTCTTTTCTGTGTAGTTTACGTAAGTCCTGTAGGAGGAAGCTTAGTCTGGGGTGAGCATCTCTGGAGAGACTGATGTGAGGAAGGAAGTGAGTCTTGAAAAAAGATGGTTAGGAATGTATCTACCCGGATACAGTCTTGAACGCAGTTGTGAGAGCATCAGAAGTTCTTGAGGTTGTCTGCAGCGTCTAGTAGTTTGCCTTCTATAAATCAAGTAATGTGACCTATCAGTAGGTATTGAACACAGAACCCATGATGTGGCAGAAACCATAGAAGTTACTCACTTCATGTCCTGGACATTCCTGTCAGGTGGTCCCCCAGCTTCCGCTCCCAGAGAAGCTGTCATCGTCTTCCATCGCTGAGGAGTGTTCACTGTGGTAAAGGTTTCCTGCTGGATGACATAAATCCTCTCTTCTTGTGATCTGTGGCCTTTAGTCCTGCTCGTCTCTTCATCCCACACCTGGCTTTGGGCCACAAGCTTGTTCAGCGTATCTGAACTCTGCCATCCTGGTCACACCTGGTCTTGCCTCTCCTTTCTTCACTTAACGCTCACAGGACCTGGTTCTCAGAACCAGCCCCGTTCTGCTTGCTGCTTTAGGGGGGTCATGCCATTGCCCAACTCTAGCAGGGACGTGTGGAGTGACAGTGTCCCCGGTGTACGGCTGGAGGGTGGGTGAGCTTTTCGAGGAGCTCCAGGACAATGCTTATTTGACGGGATAGATTTTTTTTTTTTTTTTCTGGCTTGAGATACCTAAATATTGTTTGTAAATTTTTTAGCCTATTTCTTCTGGGTTACTTACATGTAAGATATGCCTTGAAATGAGAGATAGGCTTTCTCTAAAGATGTGGTGAATGAGACACTGAGGAGAAATTCCATTTGTGTTTTTCACTTGTCAAAAATCACCTCAATGTGAGCATAAAAATGCAGTTAGGCAGAACCAGTGTTGGGTCCTTGTGATGGCGTCTCATGAAGAAGCAGAATGCGCTACTCAGGGCATTCTGAATGCTAATTCCTCCTATTCTTTGTGAGTCTCTCCAGTGTGACCTTCAGTGTGGAGGAGAAAAGCTCCTCTTCCACTTTCTTTTTCCTCTAGCCACTTCTTACGTCCAAGTAAGACTTCATCGTGGTAGGTGTAGTCTCTTGTGTGAGAGCCCACATTAGCCCACATTAGATCTCTCGGGCCTTTTCTGGCTCACAGGGGAGCTTCTTCATGATTAACTACCTCAAAGGGCATGTGTGAGACTTTGTGCCTTGTCAGAAGCCCGACTTCATCCCTTGCAGCCTGTTATTATCTTGCGCAAGCCCAATTTTGAGAACACACAGTTTCGTGGTACCACCTACACCGTCATTTATTTAATCGATTTGGTTGGTTTGTGCTGCTCTTGGCCTTGGACCTGCAAAAACAAAGCCATGGGATAAAGCAGCCTGAATCCTGTAATGAAAACCTTGTACCTTTTCTGAGGCCTGGTAGAGAGAGATGATTTATTCTTACCCTACCAAATAAAACATTCTAGGAATCTGAGGTGAAAATTGGATTTTAACTGCTACTAAAATTTTGAGCGTATAAAATCAGCAAGTGTTGAAAGTTTTGCTTGATGAAGAGAAGGACCCGTGGAATCTGGTACAAGAATGATCTACATCTGAGGTACACTGGTGTCTTGATAAAACTGGAAATAAGCAGGAGGCACCTTGGCAGCCGGATGCAGCGGTGGGGACAGACCTCTGTGTTCTCAGCATCATCACTGGTTTTGAGTCTTGGGCCTGTAGCACAGGCCCCTCTTCCTTCTTCCTGCTTCCTCGTTCAGATGTGAGCCTTCTGTGACTGAGCCAAAGGAGTCTGGGGAATGACCTGAATCCAGCCACTGTATGCTTTTCTTCTGTCAGGTTCTCATTTCTTGGGGTGTTCACTTTCCTCCCTGTCTCCCTGCCCTTTCCCCCCAAACCCTCCTCACTTACTGCTTCGAGAACACACGGCATCCTGTCAGAATCATTGAAAACCACGAAAACCTAAGGACTTCAGAACTAGGATGGAACTAAACCTTCATTAACGGTGCCAGGGCTTCCTTGACTTTGTTTTACAATTTCGAACCGGCGGGCACTTAGAGCCTCTGTCGTCAGAATGCTGTCTGCCCGGGCCTGGAGGCCTGCCAGGTGCCTGCTGTCCCCTGCCCAGACTCTCTGTCACCACGCTGCGCTCACTAGCCTGGGTGCGTTTGCTACCCTTCCCCGGTTCTCACAGAGCCACTCCTTGTCTGGATGGACCACAACTGGGTTGTTTCTTAGTTCCTTGGATTGTTGGTGCCTTCCTTCCTTCCTTCAGAATTTATGGAGCTTGTGCACTGCGTATTGGGATATAAAGATACGTAAGATCCATCTGCATTTAATTAAAAAGCATAGTGGAGGCGGTGGAGCTGTGTGGTGTGCCGGGGGGTGAAGAGAAAGGAGGGGCTCACTGAAGCTGAGGAGACAGGAGGCTTCCTCCTGACAGCTTTTCAGAGCTGGAGTTCACAGGGTAAAGCTTTGCCGGGCCAAGGGAAAAGGAAGGGTATAAGGTATACGAGAGGACCGAGCCAGCTCTTGGAAAGACATTTGTTCGGAAAATCAAGCCTTTTAGTGTGCCCGAAGGCTAGGTGTAGAGAGGTGGAGGAGGGCAGAGGGAAAGTCATCTGCTCTGAGGCCGGGAAAGGAAGATCTTGTATATCATCCCAGGGAATTTGCAGTCCTCAGACTATGGGAGTCATGGAAGGTTTTTAGTCCGTAGAGTGATGTCCTCAGATTCATCTTTGGAAAGATGACCCGGAAAACTGTTGGGAGGACTTTTTTAGAGGTTGAGGCATAGGAAGGCAGAGTAACCCCTCAGATGTGGGGTCTGGGCTTAGCCTACAGAGTATCGATGGAGAGCCATGTGGCCTTTCTTGTGCAAGTGACCTTAAGATGGGTACACAGAGTTGGTTCTTTTTGGCTAGGCCCTTCCTGACCTCATTGAGTTGGTCTGACTTCAGGCCCCTGCCTCTCAGCCTCTTAGGCCTTCTGTGATTTACCAGGAGAGGAGGTGGGTCTCTATATTTGACTACTGTAAGTCCCCTTCTTCTGCCTACTAGCCTTTGCTTAAACCTGCCAGCACCTTCCTAACTTGGCTGACGTCCCCTTGGTCAGACCACTTGGCTCTCTGGAGCTTTCATCTGCCAAAAGCTGATCTGGCCAGTGATCATTTCTCCTACCATTCTCTCCTGTCCTGTTCCTGCCGAGGCCTTTGTGGTTATAGGAAGACCCAAAGCCTTCTGTAGATGGGACCTGGGCCACATTCTCAAGGTTGACACCCCTGCCCCACCTCCTTACAGCTCTGTTCCTGCAGCAGAGATTTTCCAGCAGACAGTTAGACTAAATTGTAAAAGTTTATGTTGTACTTTTGAGTTGAGACTCTTCTAAAGGGGGGGGGGGAAGGAGGGGGGCATTGGAAACGTATGTTTTATGAATTGCTCTGAGTAGTGACAGATTTTTCTAAGACTCTTGAACTACCAAGAAGCTCTTAAAAATAGGTTTGTGCCGGGTGTCTGGGTGGCTCAGTGGGTTAAAGCCTCTGCCTTCGGCTCAGGTCATGATCCCAGGATCCTGGGATCAAGCCCTGCATGGGGCTCTCTGCTTGGCAGGGAGCCTGCTTCCTCCTCTCTCTCTGCCTGCCTCTCTGCCTACTTGTGATCTGTCAAATCAGTCAATCAATAAAATCTTTTAAAAAAAATAGGTTTGTTTGTTATTGTATTGATTCTGATCTGGTGTTTTGTTTCAAAGTTTGAGGGTTTTTTTTTTTTTTTTTATCCTCCCCCCCACCAGTTGTGTCGATAATAAGGGAACTGTTTTATAACGTGACTGGGAAGCACAGTGGGGCTCTGGGGCTGGGCATGGTGCACTCAATTAACCTTCATATTTCACATCTCATCACTGCAGTGTGGCAAGGCGCTCCCTGGCCTTTCAAAGCAGGAGGACTGCTGTGGAACTGTGGGTACCTCCTGGGGCTTTAACAAATGCCAGAAATGCCCCAAGAAGCCGTGTAAGTGACATTTCATCATTGCTTTGAATGTTAATGGAGCCTATCTGTTGCCTTACGATAACTGGTTTAACGGTGAGATAGCGTTGGACTCTCAAAGAACTCTTAACTAAATTCTGGAACATGGTGCTGTAATTTGCATTTCCAGAACCTTGCTGCAAGCCTGAGAAAGATTTCCTGTCGATTCCGTGGTTTAATAAGCAGTTCTCAGTTATTACTTATTTTTATAAGTTACTATCAGTTATTACTTTATTTTTATCAGTTATTACTTATTATTACTTATTTTTAAAAAGTGTTTGAGGAGCTAAACTAGGCTCATTTTCCTCAGGTGAAGAAAAAGTAAGATGTCTTTAAAAATCATAAATGTTTCAAAAACTGATAAAAAGTTAGTGAAACTGTTATTTCTTAGGTTAAATACCTTAAATGGAATTTTTATTAATAGCCACAGTAGAAGTTTGTGTTAAGTTTTCAGATTTCACTAAATAAAAAGGTTAAAAATCACAAGGAAACAGTTCTTTCCCCTTCTCAGTCACCACTTTTTTTTTTTTTTTTATGATTTTCTTTTTTTCTTGAGGGGCAGAGGGACTGAGTGTGTATGCCCTTGTGCACACACATGCAGGGGGAAAGGCACAGGCAGAGGGAGATGGTAGAGGAGAGAGAAGCAGACTCCCCCCAGAGCATGGGGCTTGATCCCAGGACCCTGACATCATGACTTGTGCTGAAGTCAAGATTCAGACTCAGTTGACTGAGCCTCCCTGGCGCCCCAGTCACTGCTTTTTTATACCGTTCCAGTTCTCAGTGACTTGAATCTATATTGATACCACACATTTTGTTTAGTCTATAAATTCTGGTTTTTAGAACCTGTTGATTTGAGTAAATCCAGATTTGTGACTCTCTGTTACATTTTTCCCAATTACAGTTAGTATTTTTAGGTTTGAATGTGGCATTAACTCCGGCTGATTCGTAAGAGGAATATTTTAGAAAAATAGAGGTAACCTGATTTTTTTTTTTGATATTTACTTATCACATTTTTCCCAAGAAAGCAAGGGATAGTTTTCTCAGTCATCTTCCTTTGCCTTATATAACTGAAGATTTTTGTAGTAGGTTTTTACACTTCGTATTGTAAGGAATTTCTCATTTACTTCAGTTAGATAATTTTTATTTATTCTTCTTAAGCACCTGTTGATTTGATATTCTCAGTTGCCTTTCACACCTCTGTCCAATCCAGAATCTGCCGTCTCAGAATCACCACTCCACAGCTTTGTTTTATGTCCTCCTGTTCTGCCGTCATAGTAACTTGTTGTCAATAATTGTCTCATTGCCTCTCATGTGGACCTCCTTGTCTCTCAAACTTATGTGTTTTTTTTTAATATGGAACCCTAAAATTACTAAGAAGGCAATTGAGAACTGCTTATTAAAGCATGTAATGCCTTAAATTTCATTTATTTTCTTGATAACTTTTTTTTTTTTTTTGAGGACTGATTTGTGAAAACACCCACCAAAGTTTCCCGTAACTAGTGAATTCTTCATTTAGGGAGTCACATAAATAAAGACCTTCATTACTGAGAATGTCCCCTGTGGACTTCTATGCTGATTTAATAACGATTGGTAATGTGGATTTCCAGTAAGTGGGTTGAGTGTGATAGCTCCTCCTCACTGAAAGATCCATGTGCCTAAAATTATTCTGGAAGCCTAAAATTATTCTGGAAGCCTAAAATTATTCTGGAGAGATTTGATATGATTTAAAGAGTATGGACTTTGGAGCTCAGTAGACCTGAGTTTGACTCCCAACTTGGTCATTTGCTGTTAAGTTTTATGGATCATGAAACAAGAGTCTGTATTTAAAATGTTGTAAAAGCTTTGATTTTTTTTTTTTTAATGGCCTATCCCTCATTATACTGTGTAAGTTTGTCTGTAGAAATATTGTGGAGGGGGTAGTGTGTTCCCTGCTCTAGGTCTAAGGACTGCAGAAGCTAAAGTCCAATTCTTCCAACTTTATTCTGGGGCCAAGTTCATGTTCTCTAATACTTGTTCCATCTTTTTGCTTATCTTGTTTCTTTTTCTTATCCCTCCTTCTCTCTGTGTTTTTTGCTTAACTGCCTCCCTTTCCTCCATTTTCTGAATTCCAAAGTTGCAAGAGAGGGACAGAAGTTAGGGGTAAAGTGAATCCTAGATTCTTGTTGTTTCTTAATCCCTAACCTCTATTCTTGACCTTCTGTTGTTTTTAGGTAGAATTGTGTTTTCTTTAAAAAAAAAAAAGAATTGTGTTGTCTGAGTATAAATAAATTCATTGCTATAAATGGTTTTGTTAATTCTATATTTTAGTGCTAGTAATGATTTAAGGAGAATGTGAAAGTACAAAGTTGCTATCACTTCTGACTAAATGCTGATGAAAATAAATTCATGTTGGCTCACGTAATGTATAAAATTGAAGCTATGGATTTCATGTCAGGAAGGGCTGTGGATTATGACTGAAGTAAACTATTAACATCGTGACATTTACTTTGTTTGTGCTGTCCTAAGTGACTCACTCCCAAGAAACACACTCAGGGTCACATTCTTCCTGTGTCATTTAGAAACTTTCCTTTCCTTGGTTCATACTACTCTCTAAATCATATTCATTTTGGAAGAGAGCAGACTTTCCTTGGCTCTATATGCTATGGTTTTGTGTTCCATGCCCTTTTTAAAAAAAATTTTTCACTTAAAGTAGTTCAAACTTCAGTTTTCAAGTGGTTCTTATTTAATGTTTGAAGTTTTTGTTCAGCCACATACAGAAAGACCTTTCATTGTTGATCAGTTTTTACTGCAAAAACTTAATTTTAAATCTGCAAATGATTCCATTAGATACTCTGTAATCTATTAAAAATGTACTTAGCGTGAACAAGTCACTGGTCCTTTAAAAGTTTTTAGAAGAAAATTAACATCGAATCCTAAGCTGAGGAGGACCTGAAGAGATCGTCTGTTCTGGATCTCTGCCTTGAGGTGGATGACTGTTGGAACTTTCAAAACAAGATAGCCTCTCTTTTGCCTTTGAACAGTTCACGGACAGAGATCCCAAAATCTCTGGAGGCACCCTGCTCCAGGGGGTTTCCATTCTGTGGAAGACGAGTTATGTGGCCAAGGAGCTTGAACATGTCACTTTCTTCCTCCTTATAACTCACTGTTCCAGGACTCCTCACTATAACGTTCTCCCAGAATTCAGAAGGATCTGAAGAGACAGGATGTATAGCAGAGAAAGGAAGTGAAGGAGGAGAGAGGTGGGGAGAATAAAGAGTGTGTGTTAGGGCCCAAATAATTTTATTTTCCAAAAGAAAAATTTCTTTTTATTTTGAATTTTCCCTCTTTATTCCTTGTTCAGGTCTTTTTAGTGGTCTCACCATCCACCCTATTTTGATTATTGCCCATTTTCTATTTCTCTTGGTCATCTTTTTTTTTTTTTTTTAAGATTTTATTTATTTATTTGACAGACGGAGATCACAGAGAAGTAAGCAAGTAGAGAGAGAGGAGGAAGCAGGCTCCCCGCCGAGCAGCGAGCCCAATGTGGGGCTCCATCCCAGGACCCTGGGATCATGACCCGAGCCGAAGGCAGAGGCTTTAACCCACTGAGCCACTCAGGCGCCCTGCTCATGGTCTTCTTAATGGAAGAATATTTTATGGCAGAAAATAAGGGCATTTTTCATCTTGTGAGTGGTTTTGTCAGGCACGGTGGTGATCGTTTCGCATAAATTATATCTAAAAATCCACAACAGCCCTGACCTGCTCAGTAGATGTGAATACTCGCATTGTATGGACTCACCATTTGAAACCCAGAAAGCTTGTCTCCTAAGGTTGCAGAGCTTGATAGGCAGAGCCAAGATTTGAACTCAGGTCTGCTTGGTCCCTGAAATTATCCTGTATCCAATATGCCACAAAGTCTCTTGAGTCTCACTTAAGGGTTTCAGAATCAGTGAATCCAGTTTTGTTGGTGATTGGTAATGTCAACATTGTATTGTTGGTGAAAATTCTGGGTGATGAACCATACCCATGATCACAGCAGCCCTTCTCATCCCCTGGCTTCTTCTCTTCATCTCCTGTTATTCTCAGGTTCCTAGTAGTAAGAATCCCTCATTACCAGAATATGTGAGCCAGTATTTAGGTGAGCATACCATTTATTGTTGAAACTGGGACGCTTCTGAGAGTGAAATGGAGTGCTATTATTAATGAACTTCGCTAAAACAGCTGTCTTAACCCAGGCCTGTCCCAAGCAGGCCAGGATGTATGTTCAACTTATAAGAAAATTAAAATGCCTGTAGCAGATCACTGGGGAGGAATAGATCCTTTGTAATGTAAATAATCACTAATTTTAAGAAAATATAGTCTTATGATTCTTTGGATTAATATAATCAAGATTTGCTGACAATTACTTGGGACTATATCTGTTGCAGACGAGGAAGTATACTGAAAAACAGGGGTAACGTGAAAGAAACGGCTATATATTGAGTTGGGTATCTTAGAAATGAGTAGGACAGACCACTGATGACTTCGGTGGCTTGGGTTATCACACTGGTAGATTAGGACTGTAAGAACGTAAGTATGTAACAAAGAATTATGTCTTCTTACAGCTTATCATGGATATAACCAAATGATGGAATGTCTACAAGGTTACAAGCGGGTTAACAACACCTTTTGTCAAGGTAAGCTTAACTGAATTCATTGGTGTGGACTTCATTGTTTTGGATTTTGAGGAATCTTGAGTTGTTTTATCATGTTTTCGCTCATTAGCTCAGTATGCAAAGGTCATAGCGGTGACTACCTCCTTACTCAGTTTAGCTCTAAGGAAATAAAAGAGTTTTAGTGTATGGTTACTAGAATTAGTATTTAAACTTCATGGAACTTTTTATCCCCTTATATTAATTTGTGATGAAACTCACAGGAGATTAGATTCCATTACGGAGCCCCTTGTGGTCTCCAGGTTAGTCACTGCCTGTCCACGTGTGGGCAGATGCATATGTGCAGATGACTACACACATGTTCCTAGCAGTACTGCTTCCTTGCAGACACATGATTGGGTAGGAGAGTTCTTTTTTTCCCCCCTCACCAGAATATTGCTAGCCACCTTGAAGCATTGAGGTCTTAAATATCAGGATGAATGCACTCTTAGGCAAAGTTAAAGCTGTGTAGGTAAATATGAAGTGTCCTGAGTACTTTGCTCAGTTTTTTCTGAACCATGTAGCAGAGTTGAGCAAGCAGAGGGATCCTCAGAGATCATTTAGCCTGGCCCAGCGTCTGTACCATATAGATGGAGATGTACAAGCCCAGACTGGCTAAGAGGCTTTCATGAGTCTGGAATGGAGGTTAGAACTCAGACTGACTAATGCCTCATTTAGTACACAAAGATGATAGCAAATTTTATGTCACTTACTTTGTGAAATGTTCAATTAATGCTCTTAATTTCCCCTTACACATCTGGGATAAAGGTATTATTAGTAACTTAGAAGTATGTCTGTGTTGAAATAAAGAGCCTTTAAGAATCTTAGTGAACCCAGACCTGTGTCAGGAATACAGCACATGTTTTCTGACTTGTTGTCTGGGGCTCTGTATCCTTGACTGGTAAGTATTTGTAGGACAGAGTAAATTAAGGTAATGTTACAAAGTATGGATTAATTCCTACCAAAAGGGCTCGTTTCAGTGGACTATCTTAATTACCTGAGAATTTTCTCAAGCTGTTCCATATTGTATCTAACTTTTACGATTTGTAGAGCTTTTTAGCAAACAAAGAATTTTCTTTTGAAATTCACAGAGGTGTACCATGTGTTTAAAAAAGTTTTGCCTTAAAATATGATAAGCCCTCATGTGAAAGAGTATTGGGAAAGTTAGATTTAACTGCTCAAGACACTTACTGGAAAACCTCTGTAAACCTTAGGAATGGGAATAATGGATTAATCAATATTACCTAGGAATCAGTAGAATTTAAGACATCCTCAAAAGATTCTGTGAAAAGAGGGAAGATTGAATTAAATGGATGGAAGAAGGAATATGTCGAATGAATATATGTTCTACAGTGTAAATGAAGTGACTGCTTCACAGATTTGGATACAAATCTATATGACAAGCCCTAGCCCATTTTTAGAATGTGTTAGTAGAAGCAGAATGAGCTTGGAAGTAACAGTCTTGTCCTCTACCATTCAGACTGCATTTGAGGTTTGGGTGTTTGGTGTTCATTGTCTCTTGGCTGATAAGGACAACAAAGCTTGCTAAGGGCCTGGAAACCTGAGGGTGTTTAGCCCTGGAGAAGTGCAGACTGAAGAGACATGTAGCCAACTGCCGTACAAACCAGCCTTTAAATGTTTGATTAACTGTCCTACAAAACGAGTATCTGATGAGTTCCTTCAAAAAACCAGTCCAGGGGCACCTGGGTGGCTCACCCCTCTGCCTTCGGCTCAGATTATGATCTCAGGGTCCTGGGATCAAGAACTGCATTGGGCTCTCTGCTCAGCGGGGAGCCTGCTTCCTCTCTGCCTGCCTCTCTGCCTACTTGTGATCTCTCTCTCTGTCAAATAAGTAAATAAAATCTTAAAAAAAAAAAACAAAAACAGTCCATAGGATGGAGTTGAAAGGAAGCATATTTATAACTACAAGCAAACTTTTTGTGTGGACTAGCATTCACCAGCACTGAAATGCCTTTGGAAGTGCTGAACTTCCTGCATGTGGAGGTGATCCAGCAGACCCTTATTACAGCTAGCCAGGGACGTGTCTCTCCTGGGCAGAGCGTGAGTTTGTGTGACTTTGTAGGTACATTCCAGTTGTCTGATGCTCTCAGTGTTCTGTTGGCTGTGGATGAGAAGAAAGAAATGACATCTCGGTCTGTCCCCCAGATTTTAACCCCTAGACAGGAAGTTTCCCCAAGTGTCCCCTGTGATGAGGTATACCCGCCCGCTCCTTAGACTGTAAACAGACGAGGATCCCTACTTATCCTTCTCCATTATAAACCTGTGTGCCTCAATGGCAGACATTCTCCAGAATGTCACCTTTTCCCAACCGCAAATGATAAAGAGTATACATGTTTTTGTGGTTGCGATGGGATGGGGTATGGGATATGGACGTTATGAATCCCAATTAAAACTGAGACACAGAGAGAGTAAGTAACTTTACCAAGATCACACAGATAATAAGAGGCCCGACCAGGCTTGAACTCCTAAACCACATCCTTTTCCATGTGCCGCATGACCTCGTTTACTGATTTTATATGTATCTGGAAGTATGACTGATGTAGATATAGCTCATTAGAACAGAAGACATGCCATCTGTTGTGAGGAGTAATAGGAGTCAAAGTAATTAATAATAATTTGATTTTGTGTAATAAGAAAGGATGGTTATCCAATATATTCCTCCTTCTAGCTGGTTCAAGGTTCTACCAGTATTTAAAAAAAAAAAACCATGATGGAAGTGGAAGTAAAAATTTGCACCTATTACCCTGGTTGTCTTATTTAGCGAAATAGAATGAAGAATCCTTTAAATAATTGCTTGATTATTGTTGTTAATTTTGTATTTCCCTTCTCTGGTATGGTTGGTATGGAGTGGCCTTTCGCAAGTTTTGTTCATACTGAGCCTATCTTAATGGTTCCATCTCGTTCTTTGCACTGATGGTCAGTAACACCAAATCCTGGCTTACATTTGTCTTAGGAGGATATTTGCAGAACAGCGTTACGCTTTTTGGCGTGGATTCTGGAGTGAAGTATCACAGAAAATTCTATTTCATGGTGCCTCCAAAAGACACTGCTAAATTACACTATAGAGGAGGTTGACTCATAAAATAATATGATTTCATTCATCATAACCTATTAAAATTACTTTTGAGAGAAGGGATTAATTTCACTCCCTTTGTGACACTATTAGTCAGCAAAATTAAGTAGAACTTTCTCACATTACATATGTACACTCTTTTTTCCGAGAACTTGAAGCTTTTGATTTTGTTTTGCTAGAGCTTTTCAAAAGGAGCCCATTAACCACTAATTGCTTGTGCGTTCCACATTATTCTTAGAGTTTAATGTCTTCTCAGTTTACAAAGCACATTTAACATTAAAGTGATTAATAACTAGAATTACATTATTTCCTTCACCTAAGCGAACTAATGTCCTGAAACAACGTTTAGTAATGTGGGCTCAGTCACAAAGAACCAACTGTGCACAAGTTAATTTGAGGAGCTTTGGAATAATTGCCCTCAAAGTCCGGCTTTTTTCTCCTCTCTAGCGGTGCTGCAATTATCTTTTCAAAGGAATGATTTATTACATCTACACACACGGAGCTTAAAACCTGCCCTCGCTACCCTTAACATGACGGAATTGTTGTAATTTCCTTCATTTATCATAACAAACAACACAAGCGTATTCCATGGTGGAATTGTCGTTCAATTATTGTGCAAAAGTTCAATGTAGAGCTAGAATTAAAGGAGTTCGTGCCTCCCGCATAGGATAATAGGAATGCCTGCTTTCATCCTCCCCAACTCTAGAGCTCAGTTCTTCCTGCATTTTGAGAACTCTCGCTTGCCCATTAGTTTGTCACGAGATGAATGAACTCTTACAAAATTAGACATCAATCCAAGCTTTAAAAATACATTTGGTTCTGAAATTACTTGGGGACCCATCTGTTCAGTGAAATCTTTTGTTAAAAACAAATACCTCTTTGGATCCATTGAAAATAACCACTTCATGAGCTATAGGGATAAAACCCAGCTAGTATTATTTTGTGCATTTTTTAGCAATGCCAAAATATGTAAGTAAGAGACATCTACACTTTCATGATCCAGTGTTTGTGTATTCCTTTTTCATAGATAGTCTCAAAAATATTAAATTTAAAAATATTTAGTGACTCCCCAGCTATTAATTGGCAAGGCTCTCCTGAGCTACAGACTAAGGATAAGTAATGACTAAGACATCCTTCCTGACCTTGAACTTAGTGTAATTAAATTAGTTGGAATCAGCAGGACACAATTTGCTTTGTTCATTCTCCCAACGAGCTAAATTTTAGCTGACTCCAGATGAGCCTGTTAAAGCAAATATGAAAGAGCTGCCCACATAACTTTCTCTTGGTGTCATTTTATTACACCGGTTTTTCTGCTTTAATAAAATAAATTTACAAAACAGATCCATGGGACATCATCATACCCAATACAAAACTTTCACTCTGGAGCTTCTTTAAGATGTTGCCCCATACTGCATTTGAAACCAGATTTTGTTTGGAACATAGGATAATGGACATTTTTTTTCAGGGGCATTTCTCGATTATTAAATGAAACTTGCTCCACATCAGTAAGCCATACATGGGATTTTTGGGTTCTGAAGAGGTTGGCTGAACTATAGCTTCTATTTCAGACCTCTTAATCATTATAAAAAGTTATGACTTCAGTATGGTAAGCATATAGAAGAAGACTGGTCTTCAAGTACTTTGAGAAAACTAGAAAGTACAGGTTTTAAGAAAACTTGCTTGGCTGGAGAAAAGAATGTGGCTGTGGTATAGTGCTGGGTTCACGTAGAGTCATCATTTTACAGTTACTTTCAGAGGTACAGTTAGTGGAAACTGAGATGGTTTTTTCCCCATATAGTTAGTTATTAAATGAATTTAATCTATTTTATGAGGTTTGCAGTCAGCATCGTTTCTTGTATCCTGTGCTTACTTTCTGGGTTTTTTTTAAAAGTAGGTTTCCCTGATAAAATATAGGACACTGAGTTAAACTTGAATCTCATATAACTAGCAAATAATTTGGTTGGCACATACATACTAAAAAGTACCTGTTTATCTGAAACTCAAATTTAATTGTGTGTCCTGTATTTGCCAGTCTGTATTTCAAGATGATGTTCTTTCATGGTTCTTTAAATGAGGGCCCCTAAGAAGTACATACTTTAGAGGTCTGAAAAAATTTTTCTTTTGAGCTTCTTCTATAAGTAGACTGGTCAGGGGGCACCTGGGTGGCTCAGCGGGTTAAGCCTCTGCCTTCGACTCAGGTCATGATCTCAAGGTCCTGGGGCACCTGGGTGGCTCAGTGGGTTAAGCCTCTGCCTTCTACTCAGGTCATGATCTCAGGGTCCTGGGATCAAGCCCCGAATCAGGCTCTCTGCTCGGCGGGAGGCCTGCTTCCCTCTCTCTCTGTCTGCCTCTCTGCCTGCTTGTGATCTCTGTTAAATAAATGAATAAAATCTTAAAAAAAAAAAAAAAGACTGGTCAGGTGTACAGCTCTAAGTGGTTTTCTAGCAATACATTATACTGAAGTATTCCAACTTCTTTTTGATACTTTTCCTCCTTTGGAGATATTCTCTTGTTCTCTCTTTTGAGATCTTTGAATCTTTTTTTTTTTTTTTTTTTTTTTTGCTGTTTTATCATGCTGTGTCAATATTTGCATTTATTTTGACTTTTTTCAGTAGACAGAGTGTGTTGGCAATCCAGGTAGTCATGTCTCTTCTCAGATTTGAAAAATGACCAGCTATTATCTCTGCAGATTCTGTTTTTCCACCACCTTCTCAGCTAAACTCCTGTTGACTAGTTTTGGGAACCTCTCTGAATTTCATGCCTCTGAATAAGTCTTTCGTGCTTGTATCCTTTTGTCCTTTCTTTCTTTGGCTGCTTTTGAATGAATACCTCAGTTCCATCTTACAGTTTTCTAATTCTTGCTTTATTCTGCCCATCTGGACTCTATCCCATCCATTATACTTTTGTTTTGAGACTGTTTTCCTCTTCTGAATTTCTGATGATTTTTCAAAGCTACCTGTTCTTGTTTCTTTAGAAGGTGTTCATTCATTTAACTTTTTAAGCATGTTGAAAAGTTTAGTGGGATTTCAGTTGCTAAGGAAGAAATTTCTGCACAGTTCCCTTCAGGTTCCTGTCTTCAGTTGCTAAATTCTTGGCTGCCCATGTTTCTTCCTAGTCACTAGCCCCAGAAATTCAATGGCTCCATCTACTGCCATGTATCTTAGGTTTACTGGGATATTTGTCGTGTTTTTTATTTTTAATTTTCTTTTATAATTTATGGGCAGTTGCTGTGTATTTGGAACAAGAGAGAATGCCAAAGCACGAAGTGTCTGTGTAACATTTCTTTGACATTTATCCATATCAGGGTTGAGCTCTTTAAAATTCAAGATATCAGTATTAAATGTGGTATTTAATGTGTACATATTTTTACAAATTTTCTTTGAGGGTGCTAAAAATGCATTGAGAAAGCTTCAAATTATATAAATTAAATGTTATTCAAAGATTGTCTTTTCTCCTGTTGTAATTAAGTAGCCAACAGCATCAATGTATTAACCATCTGCCATTCATTATCTCACTCATTTTAGTTAATGATGATTTAAGTGGGAGTACTTTGAGAAGTATTAGAATATAATAAGACTCAATTCTTGCCCTTAGAAGATCACTGTTATCATAAAATTAAAATATCAAAGCAGCATATAGTAAATGCTTAAGAAATGAATCAGAAGAGGGGAGTCTGGGTGACTCAGTGGGTTAAAACTTCTGCCTTTGGCACAGATCATGATCCCAGCCTCCTGGGATCGAGCCTTGCATAGGGGGGGGGGGGGTCTCTGCTCAGCAGGGAGCCTGCTTCCTCCCAGCCTGCCTGCCTCTCTGCCTGCTTGTGATCTCTGTCTGGCAAATAAATAAATAAAATCTTTAAAAAAAAAATGAACCAGAAGAAAGAAATTTCTGGTTTAAAAACCTATTCTTTAAAACAAACACATTGCCTCTGCTGTTTGGAAAATAAATGGTACCTATTGTTTGAAATTTAGAAACTAAAGAAATGTATAGAAATATAAATTACCTTAACCTCCCTCAAAAACTGATGCATTTTGCTATAGTTTCTGCCAATCATATGTATGTATATATTTTTTGAGATTATAATTCATGGATAAGTGAGAAGTGAAACTTTTTCTTTTTTACTTAATACATAATACATTCTGATGCTATGAAATCTTAGAAAAATTGTTTTAATGCTGACGTAGTAACCAATTAAATGGATATAGGATAATTCATTTAGCCATCCCCCTAAAATGCTATTTCCAGATTAGTTTCTTTTTTTTTTTGTAGTCTGTATACTGTTACCGGCATACTTGAACATGAAGCTTCAATGAATCTGTGGTTAAATTTACAAGAGAAATTACAGGTTCCAAGCTGTGATTCTTCCCGTGAACGCTGCATGATGTCCAGTTCCCTTCTCACTATCACTAGAGAGTTTATTCACCGTATCCCTCCTCTCCTCTTCTGCTTCCTTTCTTTACAAATTTGAAAACACACAGAGGGCAGTGAAATAGTCTCTTTTTCTTTACATAGGCCCTGTATATTTCTATTTAAATATAGAAAATATTATATTTTAATATCTAATTAATCTAATTAATTGATCTAAATCTAATTTAATATATAGATATGAAAATATTTATAAAATATATTTCCCAGGTATTTTTTTTAAAGGATTTAATTACTGGGGGGAGGGGAAGAGGCAGAGGGGGAGAATCTTCAAGCAGGCTCCACGCTCAGCAAGAAGCCCCTTGGCGCAGATCTAGATCTCACCACCAATGAGATCATGACCTGAGCCAGAATCAAGTTGAGTGCTTAACCAGCTGAGCCACCCAGGTGCCCCTGTTGCTCTATTTCTAATTACTGTTGATTTTAGTGACATGAGGCTTTTCTCCTTATGGTATTACTTGCATAAGAATAACTTGATAGTTTTCTTTTTTCTAATGCAGTACGTTTCCTTTCTGGTCATTGTTGCTTGCATATGTTTCCCTGCCCATGTATGTATCTTACTAGCATTTACTGAGAGCCCAGTTGGTGGGGCCACTGTGTTGGATGTTTCAGGTATGTCATAATCTAACAACCCTCTGAGATAAGTAGTAGTATCTTTTTTTTAAGATTTTATTTATTTGACAGACAGAGATCACAAGCAGGCAGAGAGGCAGGCAGAGAGAGAGGAGCAAGCAGGCTCCCCGCTGAGCAGAGAGCCTGATGTGGGGCTTGATTCCAGGACCCTGAGATCATGACCCTAAGGCAGAGGCTTTAACCCACTGAGCCACCCAGGCGCCCCTTTTTTTGACTGATAATGAAACTGAGTCTTGAGGCTCAAAGAAATTAACTAATGGAGGGTTACATAGCCAGAGAGTGGTAGAATTTACTTCTGCAGCCAGGGCTTTCCTTCCTGTGCTACTAGCATGTATGTAGCTGTTTATAGTTTATGAAAGTTTTTTTTTAAAGAATTTATTTATTTATTTATTTGAGAGAGAGACAGACCACGGTGAGGGGAAGGGGCCGAGGTGGGGGAAAATAGAGAATCCCAAGCAGGCTCCGGGCTCCATGCCCCGCAGCAAGCCTGACTTGGGCCTCGATCTCACAATCCCAAGACCGTGACCTGAGCCAAAATCAAGAATCAGATGCTCCTACTGGATATTTACCCTAAAGATACAAACGTAGTGATCCAAAAGGGCATGTGCACTTGAATGTTTATAGCAGCAATGTGCAAAATAGCCAAACTATGGAAAGAACCTCGATGTCCATCAACAGATGAATGGATAAAGAAGATGTGGTGTGTATATATATATACACACACACACACAATGGAATACTATGCAGCCATCAGAAGAAATGAAATCTTGCCATTTCCAATGACGTGGATGGAACTAGAGGGTGTTATGCTTAGCGAAATAAGTCAATCAGAGAAAGACAACCATCATATGATCTCCCTGATAGGAGGAAATGGAGAAGCAACATGGCGGGGGGCCTGGGGGGTAGGAAAAGAAGAAATGAAACCAGATGGGATCGGGAGGGAGACAAACCATAAGAGACTCTTAATCTCACAAAACAAACTGAGGCTTGCCGGGGGAGGCGGGTAGGGAGAGGGTGGTGGGGTTATGGACATTGGGGAGGGTATGTGCTATGGTGAGTGCTGTGAGGTGTGTAAACCTGGCTATTCACAGATCTGTACCCCTGGGGCCAATAATACATTACATGTTTATAAAAAAAATTTTTAATTATTTAAAAAACAAAAAAAGAGATGCTCACTGAACTGACTGAGCCACCCGGGTTCTCAGAAAGTACTTTTTTTTTTTAAGATTTTATTTATTTACTTGATAGAGGATGCGTGAACTCAAGTAGGCAGAGAGGCAGGCAGAGGGAAAGGGAGAAGCAGGCTTCCTGCTGATGTGGGGCTGGATCCCAGGATTCTGGGATCATGACCTGAGCCAAAGGCACATGCTTAACCAACTGAGCCACCTACGCGCCCCCTACTGGAAGTACTTTAACACATTTTGTCAGGTCTTTAATTCTTGACCATGACCACACCTGTTTGTTACAGGTGGGGAAACCATGACGGGCAGTGTGATACTCGCCAGTCCTTTCACAGTCTGTGTTTCGCTCAGGCTCCTTTGCTGGTTTGGTTTAGAAATCATAAAGTTCTCCAGACATCATTTATTTTTATAGCAAGTTGTCTTGTAAATGTGTCTGCTGTGTCATTTAAAAGCTTTTTTTTTTTTTGATATTATTAGTAAGTCATTGTACCTCCTCAGTTTTTTCCAGAAGTCTTTAATGAGTAGAATATTTATGCTTCTAAATGCATTTGTGTTAATTTGTATGATTTTGTTTTGTATTTATGCTTCTGTGCTTTTGTGTAAGCTCAAGCTCCTTTGGATGCTGGAGCACTCCTTTTCTGGTATCCTCTCTCCTCGCAGCAGGTGTGGGTGAGCTCAGCCAGGCTCAGTCAGGCATCTGTAATCTGCCGCTTGGTGCCCAGGGCTGGACGGTGTAGGATGGTCTTGGCTGGGATGTCTCCACTGTCTTCCGCAGTCTCTCATCTTCCGGGCAGCTAACGTGCGCTGTTCTCATGGCATAGCAGGGCTCCAAAAGAGAATAAAAGCACACAAAGCTTTTTAGGCCAAGGCTTGGAATTGATACACTGTCTCTTCCACCTAGTCTAGTGGCTGAAAGTCAGAAGTCACAAGACCCGAAGTCACAAGACCCGCTCACATTCAGGGGGAGGGGAATTGGACTCTATCCCTTCCTGGGAGGACCTGTGAAGTCACGTAGTGAAAGGTGGGGAGAAGTAGAGAGGTGGAGAATTGGGGTCATTTTGACAATCAGTCTGCAACATCCTGATGCTTTACCCTGACTCAAGAAATAGAAGTGCCTTTGCCTGGGGAAAAAGGAAATGAAGATATTTACTTATATTAATGTGAGGTCACTTTACCTCTATGTAAGGAGCCATATTGACAAAGTACTGGTGAAGAAAAACACTATTCTGGTGATTATATTAGAAACTGTGTAGTTCATTATATATTTAAGATTTTATTTATTTATTTGACAGAGAGAGAGATCACAAGTAGGCAGGTAGGCAGGCAGAGAGAGAGAGGGAAGCAGGCTCCCCGCTGAGCAGAGAGCCCAACGTGGGGCTTGATCTCAGGACCCTGAGATCATGACCGAAGCCGAAGGCAGAGGCTTTAACCCACTGAGCCACCCAGGCGCCCCTAGTTCATTATATTTTTAAATAAACTTTGTATCTATGTGTAACTGGATGTAGAACAATGCACTCTGTTTTCCAGAAATAATCCTAGCCTGACTCTTATAAGAATAGGTCAATTTGGGTTTTTTAATGATTTTCCAGATTGTCTAGTCTCTGTTCTTTCATGGTTGCTCCTTTCACTCAGCAACATGTGGCCAGTACCAATTCCTAATATTCACAGTTCTGGCCAGTGATGTGATAATAGCCATTGATGTCTTCATTTAAAATCTTTTCAATACATTTTCCCATTTCTTCAGTGTGTTCTCTGACTTCTCTGTCTATGCAGTATTCTCTAGTTAGCATTGTCTCTAAAGTTGCTTTCAGTTCCACAACCTAAGGGCATTGATTTTTGTGATGTTTATTTCTTTCTAGGAAGAAATAGGGAATGTGTATGCGACGGCAGTGTGGGTATAAATATGAGATTTAGAATCCATTGTTCTTGCTATGTATTTGGAAAGTTACAGTAGAAAATCAGTAGGTAGAAGTTAAGTCTGAAGCCCATCAGACTTGATAAGTCAGTTCTTCAAAACACTTTAAAATGTTTAAAATTCTTTTTATTTAGCTGCCAGAAATTCATCATAGTGCTCTGCTATATTTAGTGTTTTAATCCCAGTGCTGTGGTACTTAATGTGATTCTGGATCAAGTTTTACAGAAGTCAGTGACTAAGAGAGCATTGATGTGTTACTGATTTGAAGGGTTTCTTTTACCCTCCTAGGCATTTTTCTGGAGCTTCTGCTGTAGTTTCTAGTTTAAGTAAGCACAGAATTTTCGATAGAACTTAAACAGCTTTTGGTCTGGACTTAAGCTTCATGTTTCAGCATTTAAGAACCAATTTGGGACTCATTCTGATCCATTTGAGAGTCTTTTTCTAGTGTGTCTTCTTACTGTGCTTATATCACTGGGATAGGATTCAAAAAGGAAGTGTCTGTTTATTTTATTCACTTTTCTTCAGGAAAGACAGTGGTGAAGTGAGTCATTAGCACGTTGTATTTTCCAATAGCTCTTTGACCTGAATCTCTGGGGCTATAAAATCAATGGGAAGATGACTGTTGTATCACGAGTGATGAGGAAAGCCCATGATGGATTCATGCTCCTGTGAATGTTTCAAGGAAAAATTAATGTCGTGCCTGTAGACTAGAGTCAGAAATCCAAGACCAACAGAGATGTGTATGTTATTAGTGTTTTCCATGTGTAGCACACATGTAGCAAGAAATAAATACAAGCTGTTCTCTGGGGTGGTGATAATTCTTTTATCATGTTACTCTGAAGACAGAAGAGCTACAAGTGAGTTGAGTTGCTCGCACAGTGGTTTGCCTCCTCTCAGTGAGTCTAGCGAGCAAATCCATCTTGGGCTAGGTTATCATTTGCAAAGGTGGGACAGTTAGAGATCAGGTAAGGGAACCTACAGCACTGAGGTCAAGCTTGAGACAAACATGACTGCAAAGAGACCTACAGAATGGTATTTGGGGGCTCAGTGGGGAGCCTACTTCCCCCTCTCTCTCTCTGCTTGCCTCTATGCCTACTTGTGATCTCTGTGTCAGATAAATAAATAAAATCTTGGGGCACCTGGGTGGCTCAGTGGGTTAAGCCACTGCTTTCAGCTCAGGTCATGATCTCAGGGTCCTGAGATCGAGTCCCGCATCGGGCTCTCTGCTCCATAGGGAGCCTGCTTCCCCCCCCCCTCTCTCTCTCTGCCTGCCTCTCTGCCTACTTGTGATCTCTCTCTGTCAAATAAATAAATAAAATCTTTTTAAAAATAAATAAATAAATAAATAAAATCTTTAAAAAAAATAAAAAAGTATCCAAGCCTGTGTGTACCTTTTGATATACCGTCATATGCCTTTACGGTGCACCCAGGGTGAATCTGCTTCTACAGGAGTTGAAGGAATCCACATGTCCTCTGGGAGAACACATTCTCTAAAGCAAGTGGTCCCTATTAAGTAGCCAAATGGTCTGTCTGGCTAGGAAAAGTATTGACCTTGAGACGTATTTTTTCTGCTTTCAAGTGGGAGTCCTATTGTGAGATCGTATGCTGGAATTTCTGTCCATCAGCAAAAACTGAATATCCACAGCAGAATCTGTAGAAAGCTTCATCGTTCCGCACAGTATGAAGATCTTCATGTACTCTTCTCACCTAGTACTTAATTCCTTTCAGTTACTGGACATGCCTCATTTCCTGTATAAACTTACATCACTGAAAAGGCAGTAAATTATGACTCTGTTAAACATACATACTTTCCTTTAGGAGAATGGATACATCAAAGTGCATTTAGTTCCCATAAGGACACTTACGCTGTTCGTAATATATTATGCACAAACTGTCATACTTTATTTATTCCTTGGCATTTCCAACCAGGTTGTTTTGAAGTCTGAATATTTAAGCTGGAAGTAACCTTGGGAATTATCTGGCTCAGCCCCTTTGTGTTACAGAAAAGGAGTGTACATCAAGAGAAACTAAATGACTTGCTCTCGTAGGTAACGTAAGTTAGCATCCCTATTATACCAAATGTAGGTCTTTTTTTTTTTTTAAAGATTTTATTTATTTATTTGACAGACAGAGGTCACAAGTAGGCAGAGAGGCAGGCAGAGAGAGAGAGAAAGGAGGAAGCAGCCTCTCCGCGGAGCAGACAGCCTGATGCGGGGCTCGATCCCAGGACCCTGGGATCATGACCTGAGCCGAAGGCAGAGGCTTTAACCCACTGAGCCACCCAGGTGTAGGTCTTAATGGGATATGCTTCTCATTAGATTGTCACACATGCCCCCCCCAACCCTTTTAAAAAATAAGATCTTGGGGCACCTGGGTGGCTCAATTGAAATCTGGGTCCTGAGGTCAAGCCCTGCATAGGGCTCTGCACGTAGCATGAAGTCGGCCTGACATGCTTTCCTTCTTCCTCTCCCTCTCTCTCTGCCCCTCCCCTCAGCTCACATGTACATGGACACGCCCACTTGCTCTCTCGCTCTCTTTCACTCTCTTGCACACATTCTATTTCTTGTCTCTCAGATAAGTAAGATCTTAAAAAAAAAAAAAAAAAAAAAGATCTTGCCCAGATTTTGCTTGTAAAATAAGAATAACTATGGTGTTGCTTACCATCCAGAGTGGTTTGAAGTTCCAGTGAGAGGAGGTGTGCTATACACACGTAAAGGAGGAGGAAGAGGGTCCTGGTCTCATTCTACTCCATTATTGTGCCGTTCCCTACTCTTGAGATACTAAAGCTGTGTTACGTTAACTTGTTTAAAGAGTCCCTTGTTTGGCATATTTTCCAACTCCTCTTTATCTTTCTGCTATCTGCTAATAGATGCCTAGCCTTCGATTTTGGTTGTATGAGGTTGAACCATGTGATGTTGCTAATATTCAACCATTTTAAACTCACAAAAAGAGAGCTTTGTTTTATTGAACTTGTTACAGCCAGACGCACATGGTAGGCTGTAGTGGGCAGAGAAACTCTATAAATGTTTTAAGTGAGTTGAGAAGTAGGTTAAGTCCCCTTCATGTTCCCTGTAGCTCTATAGATTTTTGCCTACCGGAAGGGAGCATGTAGGGCTGTCTGAGATTTCTTTTCTTCTTTCTGCTTCTGTCAGCTTCTGGACTTAACAAAGCCTCTCAGCTTGGGAGGTAGAGGGCCTGGCTGTTCAAGAGGGCCAGCTCCTCCTGCCTTTCCTTTGGATCTATATTCGTTAACTCCGTGAACTGTGAGGGGATACCATTCTTTGCAAGGATAGATTTCCACAGTTGGCTAGAAAAATTCAGGGCTCTATAGAGGGAGAACAATGAACACGTTCACTTGTTTATCTGTTTCTTTAAACTCTAAACTGTTTTCAATTTAATCAGAATACAATAAGGGAGATTGGCTGACCCTCTAAAATATGAGACTTCTGAAACCCAGTCATGTTTGTCAAATATGTTATTTATAAAAAGAATCAAGTTAGAGGCTTTTATTTGATTTTTTAAAAAAATAGCCGTAGGAATTGGGATCTAAATAGAATTATAATTCATAATTTGCCCATCATGTTCTGTATAATTGTTCAAGTTTTGCCTGGTAACATCTAGTGTACTCTTCAGACCTCTCATGTCCAGATATAATGTGTTTAGCTAATGCATCTTTCTTTTCTTTTTTTTTTTTTATTTTATTTATCTCTGACAGACAGAGATCACAAGTAGGCAGAGAGGCAGGCAGAGAGAGAGGGGGAAGGGGGAAGCAGGCTCCCCGCTGAGCAGAGAGCCCAATGTGGGGCTCAATCCCAGGACCCTGAGAGACCCTGAGACCATGACCTGAGCCAAAGGCAGAGGCTTTAACCCACTGAGCCATCCAGGTGCCCCTAATACATTTTATTTCTTAAAGCATTTTGAACCCCTCATTTCCTTCAGTTTGTTTAGAAAGATCTTAATGAGCTTGGCTACCTGAGAAAGTCATTTGGGTAACTTTTCATATTTCATATTATTTTCTAAGGTTCTAAATTAAAAATGATGGGAGATCTGTTTTTTATCTTTTTGGTTTTGTTTTTATTTTGTTTTTAAAGTTTTTATTTATTTGAGAGAGCAAGAGAAAGCATGGGGGGGGGCAGAAGGAGAAGCTGACTCCCCCGGGGCCCAGCAGGGACACCGCCCCACCCAAGCCAAAGATAGACCTTAACTGACTGAGCCACCCAGGCTCCCTTGTTTTCGTTTTTTTAAACACAAAGCATATAAACTAATAAACTAACCACCTACAGTTTCCTTGGGAGCAAAACTGGGGATGGAAGAAGAAAGCGCCCCCCCCAAAGAAAAAGACTATTTTTATCTAGCTTTTAGGTGTAAAATTTTGTGTGTTGGGAATTAACAATTTATGACTGGAATGCTTTTGAAGGTTTTGTGAATAAGTTGTTGAAATCTGCCGTATAATTTGGCACAGAAATAAAAAGTTGGGATATAAAACTTGTACAAATTTTGACAAGTGCCATCTTATTATAGAAGCTCAATATTTGAAGCAAATGCAAAAGAAGCACCTTGCTTAAAATAGCTGTACCAGGTTCCCAGGGTTCTGAGGACAGCTCCACAGGTGACAGTTAAGTCTGATGAACCATGTCAGAGACCTGGTCAGACTTGGTAGTGAGGACTGTAGCCTTGTAGGTCACAAACCACATAGACTGAAACTTAGGGATGTGGGGGACTCAGTCTCTTGTGACAGTCTCTGTGACAACAGAAGATTGTCATTTGAACAAGATACAGATGCTGAGTCAAATGGACCCTCTGTACTTACAAACTCAGAGTTTAATCATCTCTGTGTGGATTTCTCAGCGAGGACATTGTGGGCATTTTTGGCTGAGCAAGTCTTTGTCAAGGGGGACAACCCAAACTTCTTGAATGCTAGACTCCCTGCTATCTACTCTCTCTACTCTCCAGTCCTTGTGACAACCCAAAATGTCCCGAAAGCAAGCACACACCATTCTCCCTTGGGGAATTACCAGTGATCTCCTTGACTACTGAGAGGAAAGCAATCTTACTGACCTACAACATTCCCTAGATATTTGCATTTTAGAAGAGAATGTTTTCATATTCAGATGACCAATAAATATATGAAAAGGAAATGCAAATTAAAACCACAGTGTAACAACACTACACTCCCACCAGAACAGCTACAGTGAAAAAGACTGACAGTAATTTGGTGAGGATGTGGAACAGTTGGAGCCAGGGATGGAAATTGGCATAACCATTTTGGACAACTCTGTGATTATTTATTAAAGTAATCATGAGTCTTCTCTAGTGAGTCAGAAATTCTACTCCTTTATACGTGCAGGAGAATAATAAGCACCTTGGCCTACCAAAAGACGTCTGTATTTGAATGTTCACAGAAGCATCGTTACTGATAGCCAAAAATTGGAACTAACCCAAATGTCAATCAACAGTTGAATGGATAAATTAATTTTTATATTCTCACACAATAAAATATAATAGCAGTAAGAGAATGGATTGCTATATGCAATAATGATGAATCTCACAGGCATAATAATGAGTAAAAGTCAGACAAAAGACATATGCAATAGGATTTCCTTTCGATGAAGTAGAAGAACAGGGTCGACTAATGGATGAGAGCAGTTGCCTGTGGGGGCAGAGATGTTGATGGGATTGCGTAGTAAAGGAGCCTTCGGAGACAATGGAGATGTTCTAGATCACAGTCTGGGTGGTGGTTACCCAGTTATGTACGTGTGCATGCATGGATATACATATACATATGTATGTGTGAAAGGTCATGTGGCTGTATATTTAAGATCGATATACTTTGCTGTATATAAATTAGGAAGGAACTTGGAAATTTACTCTCTAATTTATGGTATTTTAGAGAATAGGTTAAAAAATAAATTGAGACAGTTAAGGGAAATAGTTTTTCTGGAAGCCGAGAAAGTGTGAGGTAGAAAGTTAGTTGCATGCTTCTAGGGCCAAAATTAGGGGAAGTGGTGTAGCTAGTTAGTGCCGGGAGCACAAGCTGAAAAAGGTAGAGGTAATAGGAAATGCAGGATTCCCCTTCCTCTTGAATTTTTCTCTTCCTATCTATCACCAGGGTGGGTTGTTTTTTTTTTTTCTTAAGTCTTAATTCCTGTCCTCCGTTCGCACGGCATCATGGCTGAAGCAATGGACAACATTGAGGAGAGTCAAAGAGAGGATATTGGAAGAGGGCACAAGCAAATGGTTGTACATCAGATATTTATGCATTGGAGGAGAACCCCGCCATTGTAACCTGGCAGCCAGCTGTGAGGCTGGCACACCACTTCATAGAAAACTCCAGTCAAGGGACAATTTTGCATCCCAAAGGTGAACGAGAAATATGTAGGAGTGCAACCAATGAGCAGGAGTAGCGGCCACTCAGAGAAGGAGGAAGGCTCCTAACTCACAGACAAGTGGGGACATTAGGGAGAACTGGAGAGTGCAGGTTTTGTCCTGCCTTTTTTGCCTGCAACTGGCTGGTTACCCAAATTTGAGGTTTAACCTGGGACATACAATAGGGGCTTTACTCGTACCATGTAGCCCCAACCGGACTTGCCATTCTTTCTGGTCCTCCATGGTGGTTTTCTTAAGAACAGTGAGTGATAAGGGAATATTTTCAGTTGCCTGCTGTGTGTGGGCATGTATCACAGCACAGTGTAGGCTCTGATAAAGAGTGAGATGACCAGGTGCGGGACCATATGCCATGCCAGGTATGGTCTGGCGGTGCCAGCTTTCAGCTGGGTCCAAGTTAGAAAGCTGTAGGATTTCTACAGCAAATTTATGTGTTCTTTTGTTATTTGGATGTCATTGAAAAAGTGTTTTATTGCTGGAATTACAGACTGCATGTGTTCAATAAAATAGATCCATTATGGAAATCAGGGGCTACTTAGAATATGAAATACAAGCAAATAAGGATTTATTGAGGTTTATATTTGCCTTATTATGTGACAGTTTTGCTGGTAAAATTTTGCTACCGATTGTGTCCGATTTTAATACAGAAAATTAATTTTTAAATCATTAATAGAAATTTTATTGGAATTGATGATTGAAGCAGGCAAACATTATTGGAAACAGAAATGCTAATAACCATGTTTGTTAATTGTTAAACTTCATAAGCCACCTGAATAAAAATAGAAATAACCATTAATTTTTCACTTTTATCTTGTCCTAGTCTATTTTTCATTTTTAATTAATGACCTTTACAAAATACTCTACAATCTTTTTTTTTTTTTTAAGCACATGTTTTTATCTCTCCTCTTCCAAATCATTTTGATTTTCCTTTGGATTGCTGTCATAGCCCATTTGGGCTGCCGTAATAGAATATCACCAACTGGGTAGCTCATAAACCACAGATACTTGTTCCTCACCGTTCTGAAGGCTGGGAAGTCCAAAATCAAGGTGCTGGCATGGTCCCTTCTGATGAGGGCCCTCTACTGGTTGCAGATATCTCTGTTGTGTCCTCAAACGATGGAAGGGAGTGGGGATCTTCCTCATGGCTTAAGCGACTCCCAAAGGCCCCCTTTGGGGGTTATGATTTCAATGCCTGAATTTTGGGGGAGCACAAACATTCATACCATAGCAATCACCCTATATGGGTGACCTCAAGTCTTTATTTCTAGCCATGTTGTGTCTTTACTTTATTCCTAAATCTACCACTGTTCCTGGATTTTATACTTGTGTATCCTTATGTGACCTTCAAGTGTAAAACTAGTCTCTTCATTTGCCTCTTTTTTCCTCAGAACTTTCCACAAAACCAACGGTGTCTTTTCCTCTTTTCCCAGATTAGATACCTCCCAGGCATCTTCAACTCCTTTCTGCTCCTTTCCAGTGTTCTGCTGGCCAGTCAAACACTATCTACGCATTTGGCTCATTGTTCTTTTCAGAAGAAAAATTCCTTCCTGATTATTCTCACTGTCCCAACCTGGCTTGTCCTGTCCCCTACTTGCATTACTCCTTCCATCATCCACTTCCGGTCTCTTCTCACCAAGCCATGTGTTGGCCACATGAATTTCGTTGGATCCTGCCTTTGGTGCTATCTTCCTTGTGCTCAGAAACCTTTAGGATGGCTCCTTGTCTCGGTACTAGTGAATCCAAAGCTGGCCTGGCTTTAACTGGCTCTTTTTCCAACTGTTTACCCTCCAGAAACTACTTTTCCAGCCAAGTTTGACTTAGTGTTTCTTGATTCCCCCCTCCCTTTGTGCAGTCTCTGTGCCCATGCTCTGGGGTCACTGTTGTAGGTTACCCACCCCTTCCTCCCCATCCATCCATCCACCCATCCACCCATCTTCCACCTTCTCCCTGACCTCGATGCCTGATGAAGTCTTTTTTTTTTTTTAAGATTTTATTTATTCACCCAACAGACAGAGATCACAAGTAGGCAGAGAGGCAGGCAGAGAGAGGGGGAAGCAGGCTCCCTGCTGAGCAGAGAGCCCGATGTGGGGCTTGATCCCAGGACCCTGGGACCATGACCCGAGCCAAAGGCAGAGGCCCTAACCCACTGAGACACCCAGGCGCCCCATGCCTGATGAAGTCTTAAGCCCTCCTCAAGGCTCTGGTCTCCCCTACCTTCAGCTAACTCCGTCAGCTCTTACTATCTACGTGGGCAGTTTCATAATTTGACTTCTTCACATTAATGACCTTTCTTCTTATTATGGTAAGTTCAACTGCTTTTCACTTCTTTAATTGGTAGGTCGTTATATGTCCAGATAGATAGCTTGCGTCTTTAGGGCAAGAATCTTTGCCTTACCTGTATGATCTCTAAAATCTGATACCTGTTAAGGTAAGAACTGTGAGGGTTGGAATCTTGTCAGTTTGATAACTAGTAAATTTCTAGTATCTCAAACAGAAACGGGTACATCGAAGGTGCATAATAAATAGTTATGATATAAATTGTAGATGTTCATTGAATGCTTGATTCAATTTGGGGTCACTCATACCCGCTGCATTAAAAGCCAACATCTCTCATTTACTGTCACTAAGAAATTAATGTAGTGAAAAAGAGAGTGAATGCTGTTTACAGCCAGAATCTGTGCAACTGGGCTGGACCACCCCCTTCTAAGAGGATTGTGTTTTCCTGCAGATATTAATGAATGCCAGCTCCAGGGCGTGTGCCCTAATGGTGAGTGTTTGAATACCATGGGCAGCTACAGATGTACCTGCAAAATGGGATTTGGGCCGGATCCTACCTTTTCGAGTTGTGTTCGTAAGTAATGATCACTTTTTATTCCTATTTTGGATCTTTTTTTTTTTTTTTTAATTTGAGGAGGCGGGTATCCAAAGGAAGATGAAGACTCAGAAGTCAACTGACTATTGTAAATGTGTGGGGAAATCTCATTAAAAGGACAGCTGGAAGGAGGCAGACCTACTAACATCCCTGTTTTGGATCTTTCTCCAAATTAAATTTTTATTGCAGTCCTATAATAGCTATAACTTCAAGGTAGGGAAGAAGTACACTGAGAAAATAAACTCTCGTGGAGAGTTATTTAAAATTTTCATACCTGAAAGATGACAACAGTTTTTCCGTTCCTGAGCATTTTAAGCATTATTTAGGCTGGGTTAAACTTTGTCCAGCTTCTGTCTTTAATTAGTCCAAATTCTGAGTCACTGGTGTCTGATTTAATGAGGTTTCACTGTACTTGCTCCATTTGTAGAGTCTGGGAAATAGTTATAAAGACACTGCATTTCAGATTTTCTATTCAATTCTAATTTCTAAGATTCTTCTCTGTTGTCCTCAAAAACCACCAAAATGTGTCTCCAGAGTTAGACTGTTTTGCCTTACAAATGTTGTGTCTAAGTTTTTCTCTTGTACCTGGTAAGGGTAAAAATCCTTCGTCAAACCCTATGTCCTAATATTAATGCAGAAAATATATAGTTTCTCCAAAGAAACTCTCTAGCCACAAAACCTAATCCAGTGTAGTCCCTAAAGATCACTCGACAACCAGAGATGGATGAATTTAGATAGAAAGTTCTCACATGCAGATTTTTTTTTAAGATTACCTTACTTTTTAAAGAACGGTGTTCATTATGGCAAAGCAGGTAATCACTGCAGTTGTTTAGAAGCCATATACAATTGAAGTTTATTTTTTTTATTTTTTTTAAGATTTTATTTATTTGACAGACAGAGATCACAAGTAGGCAGAGAGGCAGGCAGATAGAGAGTGAGAGAAGGAAGCACGCTCCCTGCTGAGCAGAGAGCCCGATGTGGGACTCGATCCCAGGACGCTGAGATCATGACCTGAGCCGAAGGCAGCAGCTTAACCCACTGAGCCACCAAGGCGCCCTATAATTGAAGTTTAAACACTGTAAATTAATGTATGGCAAAAACTGTTAGGATAATTTTAAGAACAATTCTGTATTTCTGTCCTGATAGGTTTTTATTTTTATTGCCTCCTTTTTAACATGATTTTGGTATATGTTAAGCTGTGTCCTTCTGGCCTCCATTTTTAAACTGGGTCTCTGGTCAAGACACGTTCCTGCTGGACGTTATCTATTATTTTAATTGTGTAGCTCTCCCTGAGATACATAGACATGATGAAGTATGGGCAAGTATAGTAAAATGAAAATGACAGTCTCATTCATTACTTTTAAAAATCAGTTCACAGAGTTTTCCGGAAAATTGTTACTAATTACTACTATTTTCTTTTAAAAACTGTCAAATGCAGATTAGGACATTTTGCACGTAAGTTCTTTTTTCCATGTTCTTTCACAGACAATTCTGATCATGAGGCAGACACCTAATTCTAGGGCATTGGTGGTGGGTGGTAAAATTAGACTATGAAATGATGTTTGCATACAAGGTATGTTTGAAAACTAATGCAAGGATTTGGAAATTTCAGGTCAAAAATCACATTGTTGAAAGTACCCCGATGATTTATAGATTCTTTCTGGCTGATTAGAATTACATGAGTAAATATTTTGAATAGTTTCATAATTTTAAGCGTAGAAGATTTTACAGAGTTAGGATATAGAATTTGCTTTAAATGTTTGGGGTTTTTTTCTTCATTTGACTTGTAGTCTGGTTAACATGACCACATTGAAGATTGCAGATTAGGTAAAGTTGGAGAGCTGGTCACGAAGTGTTTTATTGAACTTTGACTAGATCTGATGTCTAGAGTCAAGGGCAGATATCCAGGTTTTTAACAAGATTGTAGAAATCTGCCAATGAGATTTTTGAAACACTTACACGTTTCCTTAGCATTTATTTTCCCTATCGTTGCCCAAATAATACTGAACTTACTAAACAACCATTCATTCGCATTTGAAAAATAAATAATTCAATTTTATGGTTCAGCTGCAACAGCTGAAAGGATAAGTATTAAGAGAGGTTTGTTGCTAGTTAATGTTCCATTTCAGAGTTTGAGTTAAAACCTGGGATCTTGACCAGGATTGAGTGGCAGATTTATTTCTCTTTCCTTTGAATTTACCCCATGTCACATCACAGAACTGTGGAGTTCTCTCATGATTTGTGACTTGGTTCCGTCCAGCCTAATTTGTTTGTGAACTATATTTTGAGGGAATCTATGTGGGGCACCGAGGGAAGGGGGAGGCAGTTGAGAAGAATCAGGAAAGTAGGTGATGTGTACGGAGTAAGGGGGAAAAATGTTGGCAAGATGGTGGTATCCTTAATAGTCATGGGGAAATAGCAGAAGGAGACTGGGGTGTCACATACACTCATGCACACACATAGACCCCCGTGCCCAGACACACAAAGGCACCGGGAGGAGTTGTTGTATAACATTTAGAGTATCTGTTTTTGAGAGGTATGAAAACTGCCACGGATACAGCATGTAAGCAAATGGGAGAGACTGACCGCGTTTGCTCAGGCAGCATGAATTTAGGGCATAGCCAGGCCATAAAAGGTGTGGCTGACTCTGAACGCAAAGAAAGGCACTTGGCAATGGCCAGGGAGCAACGGGAAGCTCTCCCTGTTCTCAAATGCACTGAAGTGAACACCCTCAGAATTCCCTGACTCTGGCCAAAGGCTGCAACCATTTCTCTTTCTTCTTACCCGCTCTCTGTCCTTGACTTAGCAAAGCTGAGAGAAGGAAAGCCAGAGGGCTCTGGCCTCTGCTGTCCAGACCTCTGGGTCTGCACCTTCGGATTCTGCTGCTGCATGCATCTTCAGACCTCCTTCTGCCTCACCATGGGGAAAGGGGAAGTTGTAAGATTTGTCAGAGCAAATCCAAGAAAAGGATAATAACCTTTGCAGTTGCAATAGGGAAACTTTCTGACTTTCTGAGCTGCAATTCTCTTGGGAATTCAGGAGCTCCAGGATGAGAGCTACAGTGGGTATGTCCATAGGTTTGGTAGAAAAATGCCCAGATGCAAAATCTATGAGCCTGCTATCTGGTTGCATTTTTGCCCTGGGACCTGGGTGCTAATTTAGAAATAGAGGGTTGGAGAAATGCACCCAGAAAACCTGGAAATCATGAGATGAGGAACACATTCCTTCTGAAAGTTAGTCATGTGTATGCCTGTCGTCTTTTTACTTCTCTAACATCTTAATGAGATACCGTTTTTCTTGTTTTACGCATTAGGCAACTGAAGTCCGGGGAGCTTTCCACAGCTTCTTACGATGATACAGCTAGTAAAGGGAATCTTGAGATTTACAGATTGATTCATTTATTTTTGAGAGAGAGCGTGAGCACAAAAGGGAGGGAGAGGGGGAGGAAGGCTCTCAAGCAGGCTCTGTCTTGAGGGTGGCGCAGGGGCAGGACACGGAGCCTAATCTCAAGGACCCCGAGCTCAGGACCTGAGCCCAAACCAGGAGTGGGAAGTTTCACGGACTGCATCACCCAGGCCCCCCAGGGACTCTTTTGAGATTTAAAACTGGGTTGTGTGCCTCTACGTTTAGGCTCCCAGATCAGGGATTGGCAAGATATGGCTCATGGGCCAAATCTGTTCCACCGTCTGTTTTTGTCAAGTTTTATTGGAACACAGCCAGGCCCTGTCATTTACAGGTGGTCCTCATGTTGCTTTAATGCCACGATGGCAGAGTTGGGAAGTTGTAGCAGGGACTGGAGGGCTCACAAGGTCTAAAATAACTATTTATTATTTTGCCTTTTACGGAAGGAGATTGCTTACTCTTGAGCTGTGTCAACGCTGTCCAGTAGGACTTTCTGTGATGATGGGAATGTCCTGGATCTGTGCTGTCTGATGTAACAGATGTTAGTCCCATGTGGGCAGGGCGACTAAGGAATTGAATTTTAAGTTGTGTTTCATTGAAATTTTACTGAAGTAGTAACATGTGGCCAGGCGTTAATGTATTGGACAGCACCGTGCTAGATCATTGTTTGACACAGCTGGTGGGGAAGTGACTGCTGGACTCCTCCTTCTTTCTTCCTTTCCCTTCTGACTTAGTGGTTCTGGGCAAGTGACACCATTTTCCAGGCAGTTAGGCCGGGAGCTCCTAGGCCACTTTTGACCCTGTCCTCGCCTCTGGTCTTCAAGAAAGTCGTTCATCTTTGTAATCTGTCTTGCACCTTCTCTTGTCTTTCTACCTCCTCTGCGGCCATCCCTGCATAGGTCTCTCGCTTTAGGGGTCTTGCAGCATCGTGGCCTGGGGGCTAGACAGACACGTCTCTGCAAAGTGTTTGCCCCCACGTGACAGTAACGGCAGAAACCAGGGCAGTGACCTCAGCATCTTTATTGTGCATTTTATAAGCATCAGGCACGAAGCCCTTGGTATGCATTAGCGGGTAAAATACTTCCAAGACGTCCATGAGGTTTACATGGCTGGTTTTTTTCTGTTTTAGAAATAAAGAAATGGAGGCTTGGAGCGGTTCGTAAGGATCTTGCAGAAAGCCACACAGCCTTTAAGTGGCAAAGTCCACGTTTGAAGCTGGCTCTTACTCCACAAGCTGAGCCTTGAATAAGGAAGAAGAAGTGTGTCTGAATGGATGGGAGCGAGTCCTTTATTTACCAAGGGGGCCGTGGTTTAGTCTTCCTTGCCACATGATAGAATAGATGGCGTAACTCTGCACTGGCTCCCGGATCACAGTTTCTTTTATTTTAGTTCTCCCAGAAGTGAATAGCCCGTTTCCCAAAAAGGGGGCCTGGTGGCTCTTCTTTCAGCAAATTCATCTCTCAGATCCTCATCCACATTTTCCCTCTCTCCCATCACTCCTCCCAAGGGGGTTTTAAGCGTAAAGGGATGGAACTCTGATGTGGAATTCACCCAAGAGATGAATGAGGATATTGGGGGTGTTGGGGCTGGGCAGGGGGTTGAAAACAGGCTAGCTATATACCATCTTCTCTAGTCTTTAATGTTTTTTACCTTCTTCTCAGGGCCAGATTAATTTATATCTGCTTAGTGATACTTATCATTCATGTGTGGAAGATGTCTTTGAATGTATGATCAGAATTTACTGTCTAGCCCTGTAATTAAGTTGTTTGAGAGACTACGGGGGAACCCAAATAAGAGAACCATAGCATCTTTCCTTCGTGCTGTGCTTTGTAAGTGGGCACCGTCAGCATTGGCTATATGGTGATGATTCAAGACAAGAATATGGAGCTATATGCTTATTATTTTAGGGGATTTCTATATCTCTAGCTAAGAAAAAAAAGAATTGGGATCCTGACTGACTGATGTGGCATTTCCAGTAGGTTTTACACTCTTTTTTTTTTTTAAGATTTTATTTATTTATTTGACAGACAGAGATCACAAGTAGGCAGACAGGCAGACAGAGAGAGGGGGCAGGGGAAAGCAGGCTCCCCACTGAGCAGAGAGCCCGACTTGGGGCTCGATCCCAGGACCCTGGGATCATGACCCAAACCGAAGACAGAGGCTTTAACCCACTGAGCCACCCAGATGCCCCAGGTTTTACACTCTTGAAATGTGTTTCTGTCTATATAGAGTACCTGAATCTTTCCACCTTAATCTTAGCAGTACATCTTGCAAAAATATAATCTACAAAACCCACTGTTTCAGTGTGTCTATGCATAGGAACATCAGTACTCCATCCCATACCCGTTTCCACTTACTTTTTTGAAATCTTGGGGCAGTACTGATTTCTTTAGTGTAGCATAAAACCTTATGACTCAAGAGAATACATGATCATGTGTGCCATATTTTAAAATAATAAATGTAGTGTATAATGAATTACCCATTATGACTGGCCTTCCAGTCTGTGACTAAAGATACTCAACTTCATGATTCAGAGCATATTGTTTCTGGATTTACATGTCACATTGACTAGAATGTAAAAGTGCTAGAGATGAGTAGAATTGCCATGTGAGAGATTGGAGATGATAAAAGAATGACAGGTTATGTAGGGGTTAAAATAGTGGCTTTAAAAGGCACACCCTGTTAGAAATCTGAGGCATAAACAACACTTTTTCTTCCACGTAGTTGTAGGTCAAAGGAAATTTTAATCATGGGAGCACCAGTAAAACTGAGGTATGTAGGCTAGACCTTCTCAATGGCTTCCTTCTTGGTGGTCTTCCATCTTTGAAGGAGTACATTTTTTTAAATTAGTTTCTTGTTCCTCTATGTAGTTGGGGTAAGGCGTGTCTCATTAGAACATGGTCGACACACCCATACTCAGCAACAATTGACTTGATGACCATAAGCCAGTGATTCTCTTAATACCCCTAAAAACCCCAATTTGAAATGCTTTGGAAGCATCTGATAGGAAGACAAAAGTCTACAGATGGTTTGTTTAGAAAGAATCGGTTCACTAGACTTCTATCTTTATGCTCCAGATGATAAAATACCCCAAACTCTGTGTGTGTGTTTGTGTAGTGCACAAGATCTTAACAACCATCAACTCACTTTAATGAACAAGCAATTTCTCTAAAATTCACACATTTAAGTCCCTTAAAACACCAGATTGCTGATGTGGCGTTTTGGTTTAATTTTGGGGACAGGCACGGTAGGAGGTTTCTTTAGAGTCCTTGGATGCGGGAGCACTTGGAATGTAACGAAGATGGTGCCTGATACAGTATCACTTGCCTGGGTGCGAGGGTGAGGTGGATACATAGAAGGGAGAGTGGAGAAGAGAGTGGAAGGCAGTCAATGTCATGGTTAGCCAGTGTCACGGATTTGAGGATACTCTCTGCCGTGCTCTGAATGGCTCTCGTTCCTGGGATCTAGAACTGACATTAATGCAGTTAATGTTATCATTAAGCCCTGCCACGTGTAAATGGGCTCCTGTGAGATGGCCTGGCATTGTTTCTATGGAAATATGTGTTGTCAGTTCCAAATAATTTGAAGAGGAAGTTTTTTGGTAGAATCCCTTAAAAGCTGATTCTACTAGAACTAGGTATATGTTCTTAAGATTGTACGACCTATAGGTGCACGTGCACACACAAATACACACATGCCACGTGAGTGATGTTCAGTCATTCCAGGGATTCATTATCCCTTTGGGGATGATAGCCATGCTTGCATTGTCTTTTATTTTTGCTTTGTGACCTTTGATCCTTCATCCGTCTTACACAGATTCCAGAAAGTAAGTAGGAGAAGGGAGAGGAAAACACTCAATTTTTTTCCTCTGAGCACTTTTTAAGTAGCCCTGGATAAGTTCTGAAGCTTTGGGAAGGTCTCCTCTGCTCCCCTCAATCCGCTGCTTCCACATCCCTATTCACCAATAATAGCTGTTTTTGAATATCTTCACTTTGTTCAAATTCTGCCTCTAAGCAGCGATCAAGATGTGTGTAAATGTCTATTGAGAGGATGGAGATATATACTTTCATTAAAAAGAGTGGCTGATATGTATTTTGTGTCTGTTCTGTACCAAAGCTTTATGACCAGATGGTATTTCTAATCCCACCGAGCCTGTTATTCCTAGGTGAGGGTTACTGAAGCTCACCCAGGGTAGTAGCGTTCCTTCCAGAGAAACAGAGCAAATGAGGCTGGGTGTGTGGGTGCACGTGTGTGTGTGTAGAGAGAGAGGTTTTAAAGGAAATGACTCACGTGATTGTAGAGGCTCGTAAGTCCAGAATCCACATGGTAGGCTGGTAGACTGGAGACCAGGGGAGGAGTTAGTGTTACCGTGTTTGTCCGAAGGCAGTCTGCTGACAGAATTCCCTCCTCTTCTGGAAGTTCAGTCTTTTTCCTCTTAAGACCTTTCCACTAGTACGGTGAGGCCCAACCACGTTCTAGAGATTACCTGTTTTGCTCAAAGTCTACCAATATAAATGTTAATCTCCGGTAAAACATACCCTCTGAGCAACTGTCAGACCTGTGTCTGACCAAATACCTCCTGGCTGTGGTCTAGCCCAGCGGGAAGATCCAGGGAACCATCACAGTCCCAGTGACTTCCACAGGTTGTCTTGCTGGCACGTGGTAGACGTCCTGTGAGAATCCAGACCTGCCTGGCTCTACAAACCTTTGCTCTTTTCACTGTGTTGTCGTACCTTAATTTGATCAGAAGCTTTCTTAGAGAACTGCCTAAGGTGTCAGTCCTTTTAGAACGGTTGAAAACTGAGATCTAGGCAGGAAGGGAAGGTGATCTTGGAAGTGGCAGGAGCCAGAGGAATTGGGTAAGGGAAAGGCGAATTGGAAGAACCCCATCTGGCCGGTGATACAGTAGGGAAGAACTTTGGTTGGGACGGGAGAAGGGCGACCATCAAGCTCGGTCTGTTCAGCACTTTGGCTTAGCCTAGATCTGGCTCACCTTTACATTAGGAAACAAACGAACTCTTCAATGGCAGGACTGTATCTTATCCTCATAGCTGCCTTATGTGCTCAGTAGAGTGTCTAGCGGTTGGTTTAGTGAAGTCTTATGTACTAAACTTAGAATAGAAGCATCAGGAATCGGGCTTAGGTCTTGGATGACTATGGGCTGGTGTGCTTTTGCATGTTTTCTAAGGGACTGAACACAACGTTGCCTTCCCGGATGTGCTGTCTCGTGTAGCCCGGCAGGTCGGAAGCTGCTCCCTGCCTCCCATCTGCTGTAGACTGGCCCTCAGCAAGGCCTGCAAGTTCTCACTGTCCTTAGGAAGGGCAAGAGCTGGCTTCAGCATCAGCTATGTTAAGTTCCTGATGTTCACCACGCCTGCTTGTTTACCAGACTGCCCCAGAACGATCCCTATTACGGCTCAATACAAGAAAATAAGTGATGTCGTGATTTTGATAATAGGTACCTAGGTTCAGTTGGGCGGTTGATTTTGGTTGAAATGGTTTCTGTTTACTTCACGTACACATACCTGATCTAATGCTTGCTGGAATGGACGAAGAGGCCAGATAGGGACAGGGAGGTTTGGGGCCCTGATTCTAAAACACATTTGGTAAACAGACTCTAAATCAGGAAAGGCGATGCCCTAAATCTACCTAAATTTGTTCTGAAGTATGGTATCTAACCCAGACTTTAGGGTTCATTTTATTATTACAGGAAAAGTCGATGTAGTCTTTTGTTGTTTCTTGGGTGACATCAGGCCTTATCTCTCTGCTTCAGCGGATACCCCTGTGATCTCTGAAGAGAAGGGGCCCTGTTACCGTCTGGTCAGTTCCGGAAGGCAGTGTATGCACCCTCTGTCTGTTCACCTCACCAAGCAGCTCTGCTGTTGTAGCGTGGGCAAGGCCTGGGGCCCACACTGTGAGAAATGTCCCCTTCCAGGCACAGGTAAGACGTGACCAGCTGTATGCTCCTCCTATTCCTTCCCAGCCACACAAGGACCCAGGAGGATTCTGGCAGCTTGTGTTCCAACTTTTGGAACTTTTGGTTTCCAACTTCTAATTGACGTGTTAATAATACAACGTATTTTTATCTGTTTTGTACAAACCATGACCATAGAAGGTTGAATCAATGGAAAAGAGATTTTCCTGTTTCTCTGTAACATGACACTTCCTCTCGAGTCTAGCGTTCAGAAGTGTGAAGAGACCAGAGACCTTGCTGGGCCGCGTGCCATCCTAAAGACTGGCCACGTGTCCCATGCACGGCCACGAGGCCCTGCGGAGGTGGACTCACTCACTCACTCACTGGTTGAACATGTGCTTGTCACTTTCTCCATTTGCAAATGGAGGGAATTATCTTCACGACTGAATTTGTGCTGTGAAGATTAATAACTCAGGGGCAGATCCTGTTAGTGCACTGAGGAACTTCCAAGTCAGAATATTAATGGAAGTTTAATCGACTTACACTTTATAAACGTCATACTTTAGTTTGGTACATAGTTGCCTAAGGCCCTTAAAGGATAACTATATTTCTCTCAGTGCCTGACTCCTACCAACGAGTCCTCAACTTCTCAAGCAGGAAGAGAAAGAAACATGACCTGCGAATAGCAGGCGTGATATTATCAAGGGAGGAGTGGTCCCTATTTCACAGCATGTGGTGACCATAAAAAAGACTCACGAGGTGCTTGTTTGATAAGGTGCTTTCCACCTAGGGAAGTACATCAACTCTCACGGGGACTGTTGAATGTCTCAAAGCTGTAGCTTACACAGCAGCAGAGCAGCAGACAAGGTTTAAATATCAACGTAAATTTCATGACTCACCTTTGTTGGTGGTTAGGGTCAGAAAGAATTGATAAGGCAGAGGAGAGTATAGTGTTGATGGTATTTTGGTAGCTATGTAATTTTGGACACCTTCACGAGGGCCTGGTATCCCCCTGTGGGATTAGCTATTGAAAAGTAATAAAAATCCATGAAATAAATGACCTTCGGAATTTATAGATCCATTTCTCTTCAAGTTCAATTTTAATAGCTTTGTAACTCTTACATGATGCATAAATCAAGATGATGGATATAACACAATTAATGATGTATTTTATGGTGACTAACATAACACAATAAAAACTTTAAAAATAAATAAGTAACACAAGACAACATCTTCGTGACATCCAGTAACTAAACTGGAAAATAACATTAAAGATAGACTTTTTGTACTTATCCAATTTTTGGTTATGTGGTGATTTGCCAACATTTGATTCATTAATACTGCAAATATTTGATAGGAAAACATGTTGTCTTCTGGAAACATCTGGTCTTTCAAGTAAGAATTGTATTTTATAGTTAAATTTAAGAATGAATTTCCACCATTTAGTGCGCAGTCCTTAGAAAAACACTGTTTTAGTGTGCTTCAAGGAGTATTTTAGAGTTTCCTTTTTATTGAGGACTAATTTTAGGTCCAGAACACTCAATAGGGGATCTCTTGTTGAGTAGAAGGGAGAAGTGACTTATTTTACTTTCAATTTGAAAAGTAGAAATAAAAAAGTTGACCATAAGCTCCTCAGTGTCTGCGTTTGGTAACTTGCCTCCAAAACCAACACCAAAGGGATTAGGTGGATTTTCCTTCTCAGGCCACACACTGCCTCGCCACCCCTGTCTTTCTCTTTCACTTATTCCTGGAGATGATGCAGTGGAGGTTAGCAGATCCTATGTGCCCAGTCTGCCTTTTTTTTTTTTTTTTTTTTAAACAGGCAAGACCACTTTCCTGGCAAGGATAGCAGTCCCAGGGCACAGAACATCTCCTGTCCTCTGGATAATTAAGCCAGCTGGTCAAGATCAGGCTGTTGCCTCCTCATCCCTTTTTTTGAAAATAACTCCATTCTGACTTGGCATGTCCTGTTGTTCTTGACTTTTCTCCCTCATCCCTTTAGTTCTTTGCCGGATTCCTTTTCACTATCCTGAAACTGTCTTCAAAAACACTCCCCGTTTTAGTCCTTCTTCATCAACCTCACCATATCCACTGATACGCTCCATTCTGGCTGACTCTTCAACTAGAAACAAATTATGAAAATTTCAGCATCTCATTTCCCTGACCAGTGATTGATTTTTCTCTTTTAGCCTTCTTATTAGTCATCTAGTGTAGAGAGATATTTCTAGTTCCTTGTTAATAACTAATGCAATTATACCAAAGCAGGAGGAAAAGAAGAAAGCCTGGTTTTTGTCGACCTTATACACATACCCTATGAAATATATATAGTATATATGGTATCTTCTGTATGTAAAAACCTTCTAATATATTACATAGATTCCATATATGTGATATATCATATGATAGAGAAAACTAAATGTAGATAATGTATATATGGTATCTCCTAATTGGTTGCTGAAATATATAGTATATATGAATATATGCTCTCTATATGTGCTATGTAGGCTATATATATAATATTGATAAGGAATTAACAGATGGAGAAGTATTGAATAAAAGAAAGGGTTGGGTTTTTTTCTGTAAATATGCAAGTTTAAGAGAAATTCAAGCATTATGCATCTGTTTTTGAAATTTTTAAATGTAACTATATTAATGATGATTTACTAAGAAATACTCATCATGATATTTTCCTCTGTATAAGTTTTGCACTTTTAGATTTTTAAAAGGAATATTTTCCCATCCCAAATCTAGCTGCTTTTAAGGAAATCTGTCCTGGTGGAATGGGTTATACGGTTTCTGGCGTTCATAGACGCAGGCCAATCCATCACCATGTAGGTAAAGGACCTGTATTTGTCAAGCCAAAGAACACTCAACCTGTTGCTAAAAGTACTCATCCTCCACCTCTCCCAGCCAAGGAAGAGCCAGTGGAGGCCCTGACCTTCTCCCGGGAACACGGGCCAGGCGTGGCGGAGCCAGAAGGTGAGAGTGGAAGTAGATCGAGGACCCAGCCCTCCATCTTGTGGGTCTTTGGTTTCTCTGTTAATACCCTTCTAGAACAGGGTTTTTAACCTCAGCACTATTGATACTGTAGGATGATTCTTTGTGTGTGGTAGGATTTCATCAACCTCCTTGGGCTCGAACTTTTAGATGCCAGTAGCACCCTTTCCCCTCCAGGTGTTACAACCAGAAGGGTGTCCAGCCCTGCCAAATGTCCCTGTGAGGTAAAATGACCTCTGATTGAGAACCACCTCTGTAGAGTAATGTGTTTGGAGCAGGTAATGATATTCTGTGGTGATCTCAGGGATTGTTGGGGGCTACTTTGTCTTGGTGTTTATTCCTGAAGGGTAATTTACATCCTTTAGGGAATAACCCTAGTTCATTTCTTTGTCTAGAGGGCCATTTAATAAATTGTTACCTACTTCACTAAGTGGAATCTACAGACTTAAAGAAGTTAAAGCGTTGATGGAGCTTCCATTGGAAATAGAGGGCAACAGACAGTCAGGGATCATGGGAGACCAATGAGGCAGGACAGTAGAGTCCCCAAAGGGATCTTGGAAATCACCTTGTGTAGTCCTTTCATTGACTTTCTCAGAAGCCTGAGGCCTAGAGAGGGTACATGGCTTGCCATGTGTCATATGCAGAATATGTAATGGGGCCGAGAATCACATTTTTCCAAGAAAGAGGGTATAGCTTTGTATTCTAGGAGTCTAGAGACAATTGACCTTGACTGTGTCTCTTTATATAAGCCAGCATATTCAATCCCTTGAATATCTTTATTATCCTAAGAATGTTTATCACAGATAGAAGGAGCAAACATTTTAGATTTATACAGAATATGTGTTTTCTTTAATGACGCTCCTGTTGGCTTCTCACAGTTTAGTGGGTCAGAATATAGGGTGCCCATTTATGGATTTTGTGAGGAGAAAAGGTATCTAGTTTAGTAGAGAATCAGGAGCTTGGCTAAGCTGCGTTCTAGAGAGGTCTTTTTTTCAGATCTCTGAATTTTTCTGTGTTCTAGCCTGTTGTATTTCACTTTTCTACTTGTGGCCCTTCTTGTTAGGCAGAGCAGGGAAGCCCTCACCTAGAATTGACAGTATTGACTGGTTTACTCTACACTTGTGGTATGTTTGCAGATGTTTGCAATGGCTCATACTCTGCACAGGCAGGAGGAAATGGGCTCTGGTCCAGCTTCTGCCTCAGGACATCCTTGGTGGGTTAAGTAGGACAGACCGTTCGGTTGATTTTTTCCAACCACAAGAATATAGCAGCAGTGATAAGCCATCTGGTTCCCTCATTGCTTTTGGAAGTTAAGCATCTACCAACACTGTACACTAATGTTCAGGGAGATGATGACTAATGAGAAAAACCCCAGTAGTTGTTAATCATAACCTGGAGAACTAATACTAAAGGCCGATTAATGAGAAGCAAGTCTTTCTAAATCCAAAGGCATAACCACTCCCACTGTTTCTCAATAATGTTATGATTGTGTAATATGTAATCTGTTCAATATACTGATGCTAATCTCTAATTAGCTTTTATTGGCTTGTGATTTCTCTCCTTCTAATTTAGTTAGCTTATCTTACTGACGATGCTCACGGGGCTTCAATAAAGATTACGAGTACAGTACCCAGTCTTAAATCTCTTATTGAAATAGTGGCTTCCTTTTTTAACATTAACATCCAGTATCATATATTATGTTAAGGATAAGTACATGGCCAATTAATGAAAATGTTTTTTGATAAGGGAAGTTCCATAAAATTGAGATCAGCCCTAAAATAATGAACCAGAAAGTATTGTTTCCTTTAACCTGTTCAGTCAATGAGAGAGTTGGAAAGAGTTTCATCACATCTACCTGAACTTTGGTAGTTAAGGAATGATGTAGCATGGAGTGTATGTCTGTTGATCTTGTGTAAAATTCTCCAAAATGGCAGATGACCATAATTCTGCATTTTATTTTGTTTGATTCTTAATCCTTTTGGAGTGACAATTGACTTTTATTGTTTTTTTTTAATTTATCCATTATGTGGTGTATTGACTTAGATTGTACTAATGCCCTTCTTTCTTTTCTGGTTTTAGTGGCAACTGCACCCCCTGAGAAGGTAATTCATTCATTATTTCCAAGTCTTTGTTTTTTGTTTTTTGTTTTTACTATCAAAATGATTTTCTTTTAGAATACCTATTGATAGTCTGTGGATTCTTAAAACTTAAATACAGTAACATGCCTAGTATTCATTATTTGGTGTGAGGAATTATAGCATTCATTCAAGAAATATTTAGTGAGCACCTATTACGTAACTGGCACTATCCTGAGTATTAGGATAACAATCGAGAACAAATCAGACAAAACTCCTTGTTCTCATGGAACGTGAATTGTAGTGAGAGAAAACGGTGGGACTGATGGAATCAGAGGTTTAAACAGAATTCAAGTCAGTTCGTGGCCTGGACTGTGGATAGAAAAAAAGATTATATGCAAATGTGAATTCTTATATATGTAAGAGTTGGAGATATATATATGAGTGAAGTACTTCTTAAGTCAACTAAAATTTAACATGCATGGTATTTGGTTACATTAAAAGAACAGAGCTTACTTACCCTTGGAAGTTACAACCCAATACTAGAATATTGGTTCTTAGAAATTTTAGAGAAATATTAAGTCAGCCTTCTGTTTTTTTTGGCATAAAAATGGGACCATGAATTGTGAGATTTATTCATAGGAAATATACAAATTTGCTGGATCTAAGCCTTGTTTATGTAATATTGTACCCCGTCTGAGTCTCGCTTTGATTCTTTAATAACATGAAAATTAGATCATTATTAAATCTTCACACCCAAGTGTTAGAATTCAGATGGCACGAACACCTATAAATTATTATAAAAGTTTTTAAAATTTTTAGCTTATGCATATGAGATAGGATAACTTCAGGGTTCTACCTAAGTGCTGAAAGAATCCAGAACAATAAAGACGTAGGGTTTTAGAGTGACAGCGGCCAACAAAGAAGAATGTTGTTACATTGACACCAAAAGAAGTAGAACACATGTGCATATTTTATATGCACATTTACAGCTCCTGGATTGTGTTTCTAAAGGTCAGCAGCGTGCAGTGGTTTGCAATTTTGTTGATTTTGAATTCAGTCTTGGTTGATATGTGGAAGCAATCCTTCAGGTCATGAGCAGACCAGCCAGCTCCCTGATAACCTATTTTCTTCGCTGTTGAGGACGGAGTTTATGGTAACTCTCATTAAATTCTGAAATTTAACAATTTACATTGTAAATTTTTTGGAGATGAGACAGTGAGGAAAATGCCGTCATAGTCTTTGCAGTCTTGACTCCTCACGGAGGTCTCATGATGTTAAGATGGATGAAGAGAAAGCAGGGTAGCCTGTGGGTGGGAAATTATATGTGCATAGGTGCAGTGGAGGAGATAGCAAGAGGTCTGTTGGGGGAACAGGGGAGGCTTGGTTAGAAGGAGAACTTGGGGCTGCTGAGGAAGGCTTGAAATCCAGCTGCAGCTGTAATCAGGGTGGGATACTGTGCTTCTCTCTCTTGACTCCACTTGTCCAGTGGAGAAGGAGCATTGATTAGGAAGTCTGCTGCCCTGTGCTGATGGGGGAGATGCTGTCTGTAAGTCTCAGGAGTGCATAAACACCTGATGGTGGTCTGTTCCTTGTGGGCATTGACCACGGGCTGCAGGGAATGGGTTGCCATTTTGACTGATTGAGGTCCCCTTGAATAGGTAATGGAAGATTAGTCTGTATTCTTAAGATGGAAAAATGTGGGGGAAAGTAATAGTTGCTCAGTCTTTATGGAAGATGAATCACAGCAGAATTAACCGAGATAGGGAGATGAGGGAGCTTAAGAGACCAGTTAGATGATTATAATAAACAGGATGACACAGAGAGTCCAGACCAGGGCAGTGGGGGCTGTGGGTATGAAAAGGTCAACAAATATAAAGAACAGTGCAGCTGGGCAGGGCTTGGAACGAAGAATGGAAGAGCAGGGACCATAGTGTGACTTGCAACATGATTTAATGCCTGTGGCATTGACAGACACGCAGACCGCGGAATGAGAGCCTGCAGGGCTTTGGCAGGGATGGATTGGAGGTACTCATGGAAGATCGAAATGGAGTCACTCTAAAGACTCATGCCTACGAAATTGGGTCTTTGATGAGCTACCCCGGCAGGATATCTATTTTATGAAAAGCGAAAGAGCAGATCGTTGAAATTAGGACGGCCATGAAAAGGGAAACAGACCTAGGGAGTGAGCTTTGGGGAAGATAGCAGTGGTGTGCAGGGCAGCCAGGACCAAGTAACCCAATGAATGCTTCTGAGGACGTGGGGCATGGGCATGCTGGCCCCAGCTGCTGTCTCTGCTGGTTCAGTCTGCTGGAGCCCCGAGCAGCTCTAACTGGAAGCTACATCACAAGTGCCCCCAGTCTGTGTTTTCACCTCCGGTCCAGAGGACGGGAGGGGGCCGCCGGACGCATGAGGAAGCCCCGGGTCCAGGTCCCTGTGTTTGTGTTGCTCTGCTTGACTACGCTGAGAGCTGGAGGTGCACAGTTACTGGATGGGAGGTTCAAGAGAGGCCTTACTGACTGCCCGGCTTAAAATATTTTAATGTATTGTGTGTTTTGGGTTGACACATGTGCTGTTCCTGTTATTTACTCTGCAGAGTGTGGTTGGTCATCTTGCTAGAGCAGGGTACCATGTCCATGAGAGGACAGCTTAGTTCTCCATTGGAGTTTGTTTTGCCTTGTTTGAGATCAGATGTGGGCCCCTGAGCCACATGTTTACAGTGTCTAAAGGGACCTTTTGCTTTGGACCCCCCTGGGATACAGTTGGGGGTGTGTACATACATCAGCACCGCTGGGGGAATCAAAGGCTTGTTTTAGTCGCGGCTCAGCATCACTTCCTATATGCATTTTTACCCCACAAAACTGCACAGGTCATTGTCGAGTGTCTCATGATACTTGTTGGCTTTCTAAGAGTAGAATCAAGTAAAGACAGTAATGTGTGGAAACTGAAGATAATTCCTACTTTCAGTTCTTGCTCTCTCTCTCTCTCTTTTTCTTTTTAATACAACCGCCCAGGAAATACATTCATTGGATCAAGAGAAAACCAAACTTGAGCCTGGTCAACCCCAGCTTTCTCCAGGCATCTCAACTATTCACCTGCACCCACAGTTTCCAGGTAACCTCTGCTGATCTGAAGAATATTATAATATTCTTAAGAATATTAATATACTCATAATGTTAGTGTAGGGGTGGTCTTGTATGGTTTAGAATGGTAGAAGGAACTTAAGTTTCTCATGGTTTTCAGTGGCCAGGAGTAGGTATATATTGTTAGAACACTTCTGAGGGGCATCATTTGATGAAGGCTCATTTTTCCCTGGCTTCTGAATTGTTCTCATATATTCCTGCTGAATGTTGAAACTGAGGCTATAGATGACTACCAGGGGCTTTCGGGATCTATAAGAGTCCTTTGTATCCAAGCAGGACTGTGATAAGTTAGGAGACTTAAATTACGTTTGCATTTTATAATGGGACCTCCAAGCACCTAACAGGCTTTAATTTTTTTCATCCCCTCCTTTCTCATATATAGTAGTGATTGAAAAAACATCACCTCCCGTGCCTGTGGAAGTAGCTCCCGAAGCTTCTACATCAAGTGCCAGCCAAGTGATTGCGCCTACCCAAGTCACAGGTGGGTGTGGTGGTACGTGCCGCAGCCTGTGCTTGAGACGTGGGGGTGAGCCTCCTGTCAAATGTGGTATCAAAATTGTATCAAAGATATGAGATGGCTCAGGGCAGGTTAGTCATAATAGCAAATCTTTGGAAATCATCTAAATACTGTTAAAAAGCAGGAACACTTAAGTTAATTATGGTACATATACAGTGAAATATCTCATAGTTTTAATGCTGTAAAAGGCTATTTAATGTCATGAGGAGATGCTTCTGGCAAAATGAGCAATACAGAACACGGTATGATTCCAATTTTATTTTTTAAATGTTTACAAACACAGAGAAAGATACAGCACATCCAAGGGGCTCCCTCCTGGGGGGCTCAGTGGGTTAAGTGTCTGCCTTTGGCTCAGATCATGATCTCAGGGTCCTGGGATCAAGCCCCGCATTCTCCCTCTCCCTCTGCCCCTCCCCCTGCTTGCACGTGCTCTCTGTCCAAAAAATATATAAAATCTTAAAAAAAGTAAACAAGTAAAACACCAAAAAATACATGAATTAAAAAGTACATCAAAGTGTTCAACCATTACCAATTCATAGGATCACAGATAATCTTTGTTCTTTGATTTATTTTTATATATTTTCAAAATTCTTTATAATAATTTTAATCATTAATGACACATTATAAACATTTATAGTAATGTGAAACAAACCAGCGGCATAAAAATTAATATCCTTAATGTATAATGAGCTCTTATAAGTCAGCAATAAAAATACTAATAGGAAAATGGGAAAATAATAAAATCAAGTAATTTACAGAAAAATCATATAATAGGAAATGTCAACCCATAATCAAAGAAAATGTAGATCAAAATAATTATTATCAAATTAGCATTTAATTTTTACTAGAGTAAAATTGAGGTCAGACACATTGCTGAAAGGAATGTAAACTGGTTCACCACTTTTGGAAAGCTCAAACTGGCATAATGTATGAAGGATTTTAAAAATAGGGTGCCTGGGTGGCTCAGGTGGTTAAGTGACTGCCTTTGCCCCAGGTCATGATCTCAGAGTCCTGGGATCGAGCCCCGAATTAGGCTCTCTGCTCAGCAGGGAGCCTGCTTCTCTTTCTCTTCTTTTGCCCCTTCACCTGCTTGTGCATGCTAGCTCTCTCTCTCTCCCTCAAATAAGTAAAAATAAAATCTTTAAAAAAAAAAGAGTTTATTTATTTGAGAGGGAGAAAGAAACGGAGAGAACACATGCATGAGCAGGGGGAGGGAGAAGCAGACTCCCTGCTGAGCAGGGATTTTTTTTTTTTTTCCCACCACCCATGACGATGCGGGACTCAATCCCAGGACCCTGAGATCATGACCTGAGCCAAAGGCAGACAATTAACTGAGCCACCCAGGTGCCCCAAAAATATTCAGAACTTTTGACCCAGTAATCCTATATTGAAATACCTAGTGTGAAGAAATAATGTCTCTGAAGACTGAGATAATGATTTATATAAATGGATACTTGCCACAGCACCAGCTTTAATAGAGAAAAAGTAGGAACAATCTAAATATTTAACTATAGGGAAATAGATAATTATGTTACATCGAGGCATTGGAACATGATGCCATGAAATACACTATTTTTGAACAATTTTTATTGAAATCTAGCAGAAAACGGTCACAAAATGCTATTAAACACAAGACAAAGTATATGAAAATAAAGGAATGGAGAACACCATACCAGTTATTTAAAAAAAAAGGGGGGGGGCAACTGGGTGGCTTAGTGGGTTAAAACCTCTGCCTTTGGCTTGGGTCATGATCTCAGAGTCCTGGGATCAAGCCCCACATCGGGCTCTCAGCAGGGAGCCTGCTTCCTCCTCTCTCTCTGTGTGCCTCTCTGCCTATTTGTGATCTCTGTCTGTCAAATAAATAAAATCTTTAAAAAAATTTTTTTAAATAAATAAATAAACACCTTCTACATTGCGAAAATCCTGGGAGAAAATATGCCAGATATTAACAGTGGTTGTTTTTTATAGTAAGATCCAAGAGATGTGGGGGTATTGTAGAATATTTTCTATTTTCCATATACTGTATAGTGGGCAAATATTTTATAGTCAGAAATAGATCACCAAGATGTATCATGCTGACTGACGGTCAGGATGAGGTTGGCTGTATATAACAAGAGAAGTCAATAGAGGAGTCTGCAGCCTTTCTTAAAATAGTCCTTCCTCAGAAACATGATATGCATAATTTTTCAAATAAAAATATGCTCAGTGTGTTACTTAGGTGAATTACAGTTATCATTTCACAATGCTTGTGTATATCAAAACATCAAGTTGTGTACCTTAAGTATGTATATGTTTTATATGAAAAAACAGTACAATTATATAAGTGATATATATATAAAATAAATCATATAAAAATATGTTATTTTTACATGTTAAAAAACCTTTTGGCTGTTTTCTCAAAAATGTGGTTGTAAGTTCTCTTAGATATTTGAATTGAGACATCAGACTGGAAAGCGTTTTATTTTGTTTTGTGTTTTGTTTTGTTTTGTTTTGTTTTTGAGAGAGAAAGAGAGTGCATGTGCAAGCTGAACATGGCAGGTTTGGGGGTGAGGAGAGGGGGAGAGAATACCAAGCTGGCTCCAAGCCCAGTGCAGAGCCCATCACTGGGCTTGATCTCAGGACCCTTGATGTTGGCACTGAGCTGAAATCAGGAGTTGGATCCTCAACCAACTGAGCAACCCAGGCACCCCTGGAAAGTGTTTTTAGAAAGCACCTGTGTGTTCCAAGATGAAGTGCACTTGACAAAGGAGCGTAGAGTCACATCATGGACCTCACTGTGTTTTTACCCAGTTCAGGGCACTGTAGCCAGAGCCGGCCAGAGCTGTAGCCTTCCCCAGTTAGTGCATGGCAACCGCTCTTTGATTTTACTCTTAATACTGAGTTAAGTGATAGAGAAATATCAAATCTTCTCAGTACTTCTAGAGTGATGCAATGAAATGATAGTGTTGTTATTGTTGTTTTTTAATGGCCAAGACTAAACAGTTCTTCTCTATTCTGAAGCCATTTATGGGTCTGCTTGCTTTATTAAGCACATCTGTAAGAGAATTTGCTGTGCACTGAAACATACACCAAGATACAATACACCATCTTGGACAGCAAGGATTTTCACACTGTTGACCTCATATTATTAGAAAGGAAAATTGCAGTGTGACAATGCAATGTACTAGGTCTGAATACTGTATACCTACGTTTCTGTTTTCCAGTGTACAAGTACAGTTTTATGCCTTTTTAACAATGGCAGACTTCAGTGGGTGGACTTTTTGCCAGCAAGCTTCGTAGAGGTTGAATAAGATTGACTAGATAAACGCAGTTTTGCCATGTAAATGCAGCTGTGTGAGGAAAAACAAATTGAAGGTACTTAGCTTCAACTGAACTTTTTCCCAAAAAAAGTGGCTGTGCTCTATGAAGTTGTTAGAAGACAGCTTAATTTGAGGTTGGCAAAGATACAGGGCCAACATCTGCTATCACATGTTGGAAGCACGACTGTTTCCTTCCAGGAAAAGAGTGACGTTGAAATTTTATGCAGCATTTGTAGGTGTTCCTACATCCTATAGTAGAGGAATCTTTCTGGAACAATCCATGGGGAGAATATTACAGTCTTTGAATTAAAATGGTCTGCAATTTTAGAGCTACACAATAATCAGCAATCTACACTAGAGCAAGAAAATTGTTTTGTATCAAATTTAATTTAAATCAAACTATAGATGTTCCCATTGGTTGATATGAGAGCCAAACATATAGATTAAGGGAGCAGTCTGATCCGTTCTGTTCAGATTGTTACACAACGGTTTTTTTTTTTTCCCTAAAACACAGAGGAGGTAAATCTTGTCACTATTAGTTTGTCTCACAAGTTGAAGAAAGGAATAGAATAATACATAAGAATCTAAAATAAACAAAATCAGCTCCACATTGCTTAGTGATGATATCTTTATGGTGGTAAGATTGGAAGGAGCCTTTTCAGATTCCTTCAAGCATACTTTGACATGCAGTAATTATGAAGTGAGCCACATTTGCAGGACATAAGTGTGATATATTCCACTCGTAACAGCTGATTTGGTGGCTTGTGACATTATTGGCATACTGTTTCCAAATAAATTATACATTTCAGCATATAAATTCTTGATTTAACATAGTGTCTTAATAGCTCAAGGATAGGTTGGAAAATCAAACCTCTGGCAAATATTTGCGAAGTGGAAACATCTGTTTCAATTGTTGTGGGACAATTTATGCTCATTGTGGGGCAGCTAGGAAGCCAGAGCATTTTTGTAAACCTTTCCATGAATTAACATTTGACGCCTTCTTCCTCCTCTTCCCAAACTTCCTCCATGGCTCTCACATAACAGCCAAAAATTATTCTTTGACTTTCATGACTACCTTGTGGAAACCTTTGTAATGATCATGGCCCAACATTATAAAAACTATTTGCTCATCAGGGCTTTTCCAAAGTTCAGAATTGACCCCGTTAAAAAATGTTTGTCCCTAAAGTGTATTGCTGGTCATTACGGCTTCAGTAAACTCTGTATGCTGACGGAAAATGAACTCCTTTTTTCATTTAAAATCGCCGTGCAAAGTTCAGAATTGACCCCGTTAAAAAATGTTTGTCCCTAAAGTGTATTGCTGGTCATTACGGCTTCAGTAAACTCTGTATGCTGACGGAAAATGAACTCCTTTTTTCATTTAAAATCGCCGTGCTTTAATATTTCCAGGCTTTATTTACTTAGTTACTTACTTACTTTGAGTAATCATCTAATGAGGAAAAAAGTGAAAGGTCAGCATACTCATTCTTATATTTTGCCAAAAAGCTTTCTTTTTCATTTTGGAAAAAATGTAATAAATATACCAAATTCTTTTTTTTTAAATTAACATATAATATATTATTTGTTTCAGGGGTACAGGTCTGTGAATCATCAGTCTTACACCTTTCACAACACTCACCACAGCACATACCCTCCCCAGTGTCCATAACCCAGCCTCCCTACCCCTCCTCCCCTGACCCCCCAGCAACCCTCAGTTTGTTTCCTGAGAGTCTCTTATGGTTTGTCTCCCTCCCAGTCCCATCTTGTTTCATTTTTCCTGCCCTTCCCCCTCCGACCCCCTGCCCCGCCTCTCAAATCCTCATATCAGAAAGATCATATAATAATTGTCTTTCTCTGAGTGATTTATTTTGCTTAGCATAATACCCTCTAGTTCCATCCATGTCATTACAAAAGACAAGGTTTCATTTTTGATGGCTGCATAGTATTCCTGTGTGTGTGTGTGTGTGTGTGTGTGTGTGTGTGTTGTATGTACCACATCTTCTTTATCCATTCATCTGTTGATGGACATCTGGGTTCTTTCCATAGTTTGGCTGTTGTGGACATTGCTGCTATAAACATTCAGGTGCATGTGCCCCTTCGAATCACTACATTTGAAGATATCAAACTCTTAAATGCACTGTTGGTCTTATTGCTGTGATAAATAGAGTATTTGGTTTTCCATTGGCTTTTGGTCATGGCTCTTTTTCCAGGTTCTAAATGGAACTCTAAGTGAAAGAAACAGAATATGGTCCTTGACCAGGTGAAGGTAAGGGTGTCTTAGGGGCACAGAGAGTAGGAAAAATTAAGGTGGTCCTGAGGACCAGGGGACATGTGATGAGCATTAGGGATGAATCCAGTAGAAAGAGCCTCTTGATGATCTCTTTGAGAAACCAAACATGCTAAAGAAGTCTAGACCTTTTCATTAACTAGAATACCCTGGAGACCAATAAATTAGTGTTTCCTCTGTGAGGTTTTGCAATAATTCTTGTGCTTATGTCCACACAGTCTGCTCAAAGAATTGTAGATTTCAACATAAGCTGATTCATTTTATGGGAACAGATTCACATCCCTATGTATGAGGGACCTCTTAGAAAAATAAAAAAACATAATGTCTTTTTCCTTAAAAAAAATGAAAAAATGAGAGAATTTTTCCAAATCTTCCTCAAAATAGTACCTTCAGGACTTGCCTTTCTGTGTAATAATACACCCTGGAGATTGAAAATCTAAATCTAATAGAAAAGGAGGGGAAAGCACAGGCAAAGGTGGTTAGGAGACTTGTTTGAAAAATTCTGAGGTGTTTTGATGGTGTTACAACTCTTCTTTCTACTTACAAGGGTGGAATCCTGCCTCACGGATGGAAGGGAGCTCTGAGGCCACACTGATGAAAGTCACATTAATTAATCACTTACATTTAAAAAATGGGACAAACAGGGTAGAAATCAAGTACATTTTAGTAAATGTCCCTCCACTCCTTTGATGTATCTCTTAGTACCCTCTAGTGGTGTCACAGTAACATTTTCTTACATACATTAGTACCCTGCCAACTGGGATCAACCTTTTTAAGCTGTATCTCTATAAACTTTATCGGTGAGGTAATTAGGTAAAGATCCTCAAACATGCCTCATAAATATTTATCCTCAGAGCTTCTTCTGAAGATACTAGAATGGAAGAAAAGGCCATTATATTCACTTTATTTCCAAAGACTAAGCTGTACATTTCTTGAGTATTTCCCCTATTTTAGAGCTGATGTAAAAAGGAACAGTTTAAATATGTTGGCAGACTATGGTGTAGGGATGTATTATATTTGATTTAAACATCACACAGTTTTGAAGATTTTTGTTCACACATGTAAAACTTCCATTCTACAGCTATGCTTGGAAAGTTACAGATATTTGGTAATCAACAAATTGGTATGTGTGGGTATTGGGGCAGCAAGTCCTGCTCAAGCACTGCATGAAAACCCCAGATTATTATAGACTTGAACTTGTTCTGAATCCTTATCCCGACTACATTAATTCATCTTCTGATCTTTTTTTAAAATCTGATCAATATATCTTTTCTGTTTTAAGAAAATGTCAGAAAACTGTAAAGGAAGATCAGTAATTACAGAGAAAATCGAGAAAAGTAAATACCAATAATTTTCAGAGAAGGCATCTACCTACAATATGGGATAGATGGTTAGAGATGTAATTTTCACACTATTCTTGTAAGGAATTCCTGTAAACAGAGAAGAGAATGCTGAGTGTCTAAGATTTTAACCTGGAGAGGGTGACCTTTTACCTTCAGATTTTTGTGGCATAAAAATGATTTTTTTTTAAAGGAAGATGTCTGATTATAAAAGTAATTATACATGTTCATTGTGGAAATTTTGAAAAATGAAGAAAAATATAGAGCAGAAATACTAATTCCCATAATCATAACATGGAGATTTCTTTCTTTCCTGTCTTTTCTGTGTATGTTGGAATTTAGATTATATTCTGTATTTGTAACCAACTATATATTTTTAACAAATAAGCATTTTCCTATCATGTCAATGATGTATTATGCTGTATATGTTTCATAATTCATTTTTTCCATTACTACCAGTCACTGAAGTTTAAGCAGTCATGTTAGTTACCCATGTTTTTAGCCTTTCAAGTTACTGTATGTTTTCTGTGACTTTACATTAAACAGACTAAGCCAGTCTATTTTTCTGGTGGTGAATTAACATAAATAGGCTCACTAAAGGTCTGGGTAGTTTGTAAGCACGGGGTATCAAAGTGGATACTGCAGCTCTGTATGCATATGCTTCCTTTTAAAGTCTAAGTGACTTTCCAAATAATTTGCACCAATTGTCTTAAAGTCGAAGCACAGTGAATAGCAGTTGATGAGAAATGAATACTGTGGTTTGGGTTTTTGGAAAGCAGCCTCAGCCCTAATTCATGTCATGTCCATAGTGAGTCTTTGTTAAAGCACTGCGTTTTCACATTCTCCTGCAGAATGCATGGTAGGTTATTGGTGATGGTAGCACACCTGATTTTCTTCACGCTCAAACCACAGACCCCCTCGAGCAACGCTGTTGCTATAGCTTATCCTGCTTGAGGCCCTGGTCTGCTTGCCCTGAGCACTCAGACTCTCCCATGGCAGCATGCCTTGTGAGCGTTGTTTACTTGGTGATGGGAATGGGATCATAGTCCAAGGTAACATTGTTATAAATGTGCAGTTTCTTTGTTATATATTCTTAAATGACCTCAAAAGGAACAACATCTACAATGATGATAATAATGGCTAGCTGGGCTTTCTTACACATAAAAAGTTATTGGTTTAGATGCAACATGGGGGCTTAAGTGGGTAGGAGAAGAATCAATGAAACAAGATGGGATTGGGAGGGAGACAAACCATAAGTGACTCTTAATCTCACCAAACAAATTTAGGGTTGCTGGGGGGAGGGAGGTTGGGAGAAGGGGGGTGGGGTTATGGACATTGGAGAGGGTATGTGCTTTGGTGAGTGCTGTGAAGTGTGTAAACCTGGCCATTCACAGACCTGTACCCCTGGGGATAAAAATATATGTTTATAAAAAATAAATTAAAAAAAGTTATTGGTTTATAATCCACTGTTAAATCAGTAAAATTAAAAAAATTAAATATATGGATTACTTAAAGGAACTTTCCTCCCTTATTTCCTTTTTTAAATTTTTATTTTTTTAATTTCTTAATTTTTAAATTCCAGTATACTTAATGTACATTATTGTATTAGTTCCAGGTATACAAAATAGTGATTCAGCAATTCTGTATATTACTCAGTGCTGATCATAAGGTATTTTTAATCTTCTTCACCTATTTCAGCCATCCCCCTACCTAAATCCCCTCTGGTAACCATCAGTCTGTTGTCTATAGTTGAGTCTATTTCTTGGTTTGTCTCTTTTTTTCCCCTTGTTCATTTGTTTTGTTTCCTTCATTCTGCCTATGAGTGAAATCACATGGTCCTTGTGTTTCTCTGATTGACTTATTTCACTTAGCATTATGCTCTCTGGAAATCCATCCACGTTGCAAATGACAAGATTTCATTCCTTTTATGGCTGAGTAATATCCCATTGTATATATCTACACCACATCTTCTCTGTCCATTCTTCTGTCAGTGGATACTTGGGCTGTCTCTGTAGTTTGGCTATTGTAGATAATGCTGCAGTAAACATCTTGGTGTGTGTATACCTTTGAATTAGTGTTTTTATTTTCTTTTGGTATGCCCAGTAGTGGAATAACTAGATCATATGGTGGTTCTGTTTTTAATTTTTTGAGGAACCTCCATACTGTTTTCCCCAGTGGCTGCACAAGTTTGCATTTCCACCAACAGTACATGAGGGTTTCTTTTTCTCCATGTTCTCACCAACATTTGTTTCTTTTGTTGATTTTAATCACCCTGACAGGTGTGAGGTGATGTCTCACAGTGGTTTTGACTTGCATTTTCCCTGATGACAAATGATGTTAAATATCTTTTCATGTGTCCTTTGGCCTTCTGTAGGTCTTTGGAGCAATGTCTTTTCATGTCTTCTGCCCATTTATTAAGTGGATTTTTTTTTTTTTTTTTTTTTTGGTATTTAGGTATACAAGCACTTCAAGCACTTTATATATTTTTTAATCCTAACCCCTTATCGAGGTATATCATTTGCAAATATTTTCTCCCATTCAGTAGGTTGTCTTCTAGTTTTGTTGATTGTTTCCTTTATTGTGTAGAAGCCTTTTGTCTTGATAAAGTCCCAGTAGTTTATTTTTGCTTTTGATTTCCTTGCCTCAAGGAACATATCTAGAAAAGTGTTGCTATATCCGATGTCAGAGAAATTACTGTTTGTGCTTCCTTCTAGGGTTCTTATGGTTTTGGGTCTCAATGTAGGTCTTTAATGACTAGCTTGCATTGAGCATATGTAGTGTGCCAGACATTGGGCTGTGTGCATTAGCTGTGTTTGAACCTGACGCTCAAGTTGGTGCTCTGATTATTCCCATTTATCTAACACACAGAAAAGTGAGACGTAGAGTGTTTGAGTAACTGGCCCCTGTGTTACACAGCAAAGAAAGGGCAGCAGGATTTGTGTTTGCACTGTCTGTAAACCTGGGCTTCTACCAGCTGGTCTGCTCCACCATCACAAGGCCACTATAACATCTTACAAAGTCATCGAAAACAGACTAAGGAGACTTCCTCTTACGAGGCCACTTTTGAGTCCTCAGGTAATTTAAGGCCATCTTATATCCTTTTGGTCATGAAGCTCATTTTGATGGCCTTCACTGAGCATGGATTCCTGCCTCTACCATAGTGTGTTCCCCGAATAAAGTGAGGACTCAGGGTGCCAGTCTGCTCAGGCCTTACAGAAGAAGCGAGTTTCCAGCAGGAACCATTAGGATCACAAAGGATTTAGCAAAGAAGATTGGGAAGAAGATTCTGCTTTACCTCAATACAAATATGCTTATGCTGAAATTAACAAATTAAGAGTGAATTACACCGGGGCGCCTGGGTGGCTCAGTGGGTTAAGCTGCTGCCTTCGGCTCAGGTCATGATGTCAGGGTCCTGGGATCGAGTCCCACGTCGGGCTCTCTGCTCAGCAGGGAGCTTGCTTCCCTTCCTCTCTCTCTGCCTGCCTCTCTGTCGACTTGTGATCT
>NC_081563.1:29456693-29611515 GCF_022355385.1 Mustela nigripes | reverse complement strand
TGGGTTAAGCTGCTGCCTTCGGCTCAGGTCATGATGTCAGGGTCCTGGGATCGAGTCCCACGTCGGGCTCTCTGCTCAGCAGGGAGCTTGCTTCCCTTCCTCTCTCTCTGCCTGCCTCTCTGTCTATTTGTGATCTCTCTCTATCAAATAAATAAATAAAATCTTAAAAAAAAAAAAAAGATTGAAAGAGTGAATTACACCCAGAAGTTTGGCTTTGATGAGAAATGGTAAACCTTTCTTGAGAATTAAAGAGAAATTTTGGAGGAGGTTGGACACAGTTGTTGGAAATTGAATCTGACCTGCTAATGAATCAAACATCACCACATATTTCTTATCAGGAGAACTCACCTGATGGTTCCAAGTCCATCCTGTCACAGTAACTGGAGTGGATAGAAACTCATTGCAGGCCTTCTTAGAAGTTAGAAAGAATTGATTATCTTGCAACTTCCAAAGTGCCCTTTTCTGAGTCACTCTCCACTCCCATTCATTTTAGAGATTGTTCTATTAGGAATTATTGATGATTTGGGGCGCAACTAATTGAGCAATTACGCAGTAAGCAAATGAATTTATATTTGATTTTAGAGGTTGCTGTCTTTTTTTTTTTTTTTTTTCCCAAATTGATGTAAAGTGGACACAGTGTTGCATTAGATTCAGGCATATAACCGAGTCGTTCAACAAGTCTGTTTGCTATGCCATGCTCACTCACGCGCAGCCGTCGGTCACCACATGATGCTGTTGCACTACCATCAACTAGAGTACCTGCGCTGTGCCTTTCATCCCGGTGGCTTCATCTTTCCGTAACTGGAAGCCTGTATCTCTCACTCCCCTTCACCCACCTTGCCCCAACCCCCACCTGCCCATCCTCTGGCAACTACCGTTTGTTCTCTGTATTTAAGGTCTATCCCTGCTTTTTTGTTTGTTTGCTCATTTGTTTTGTTTTTTTAGATGCCATATGTAAGTGAAATCGTGTGGTATTTGTCTTTCTCTGACTTGCTTCTCTTAGCAGAATACTCTCTAGGTCCACTCATGTGGTCACACATGGAGAGATCTCATTCTTCTTTATGGCTGAGCTATCAGCCACTGTCTATACCACATCTTCTTTACCCACTTGTCTTTTGGTAGACAATTGGGTCACTTCCAGGTCTTGGCTATTGTAGATAATGCTGCAGTAAACATAAGGGTGCGTGTATCTTGTTGAAGTAAGGTTTTTATTTTCTCTGGATAAATTAGAGGTGACCTTTGTCTTCTAACTGCATACCTGATGATAAGCTAAGCAGAAAATTCACAGGGATGGTTTGAAAAAAACTCTTTGTTGGGTGAACTCTTTGTTGATGTCTGTTTTTTTCTCTATTTATTTTTAAGAAATCAATGAGTGTACTGTGAACCCCGATATCTGTGGAGCAGGACATTGCATTAACCTACCCGTGAGATATACCTGTATTTGCTATGAGGGCTACAGGTTCAGTGAGCAACAGAGGAAATGTGTTGGTAAGAGACGCTTTTGATAGATGAAATTATTAAATACCAAATATTTACACATTAAGAACATGTTTTATGTAATTATCATGGGAAATGTTATTGTGTTTAATTTTTTCAAAATTTTATCCCCAAACTAAGAGAGCCCAAAAAGAGGTTTATTAATCTTCTGGGATGCTCTTGTCTCCTGGTTCAATGTACCTACCTACATACCTGGCCAAATGTAATATAATTAGATAAAGGTGCAAAAAATTTTTTAAAAAAAGGTAAACGTGAAAAAATTTCCAGAGGTTTCTAGGTATAGTAGAATAATACAAGAAAATATAGAACAATAAAATGGTAGAAATAGCTACTTACAAACATGTATTTAGCAAAATAAATTTAATATGTACCACAATAAAGACTTACATTGATGTAAATGCATAAAATCTGATTTCTAAAAACGATTTCTAAACTGAAAACAAGCTGACAAAAAAAGGAAAACAAGCTGACACAAAGCTGTTAATGAATCTACAAAACACAGGGTCTTGTATATCGTTCTTTGGGAAAAAAAAGGTATCTCCAAGGTATATTAACATTATGGAAATTATTTGAGTGCATTACGTGAACACTAAATTTAATTTTTCTCTTTTTTAGAAAAAGGAAATTCAGCACTAAGAGTTATAAAGCAACTAAGGCATAGACCCAATTAATAGAAAGCAACAAAGGCGAAGACCCAATTAATGTGGCTTTAGTGTGCTAACTGCCGTTCTGCAGGCTGTGTGACTTGTGCTGTTTGGTTTCACATGTACATGTGGGTTAGGTCAAGGGAAGGATCCACCTGTTCTCTCCCACAGCTTTTTCTCTTGAATTTGCCTACATACATCCTATGTATTCTGTTTGGAACCCTGGAATATGAAGTTGGGAGGAGCAGTTATGATCTGGTCTAGCTTCACCCACATGTGCAACAGAAGAATCCCTTTCAGTGTATTTCTGGCCACCTCTGCTGAGCTGACCTGGGAGTCACACAGCAAATTTCAGAGCTTAGATGACTTCATGAGTCTGGCATGTCCTTCTGCGTTGACCCAAATCTGTTTTTCAGAAACACCAGTGCCATGTTTGTAATTTTGGCTCTTGAAACAATACACCGTAAGCATATTCGCTGTTCCTAGTAACCATCCTTCAAGTACCTGAGGACTATGATCATGTCTCCACTTACTGTTCTCCTCTGTTAGGAAGATTTGGCACACAGGGCATAGTACACTGGTATTTTATGGGCAGGGAGACCGAATTTCATGCTACACTGCACTAATCCTTTTATCTGTATTTTTGTTAATAGATATTGATGAATGCACTCAGGCCCAACAGCTCTGCTCCCAGGGACGCTGTGAAAACACTGAGGGAAGTTTCTTGTGTATTTGCCCAGCAGGATTTATGGCCAGTGAGGAGGGTACTAACTGCATAGGTAATGGCAGTGTTCTTCCTGATGCATAAATTCCCAGATCGGGGTTGTTAGCTCCCTTAAGATCCCATCAATCTTATTGCTTATTCAGGCAACCCAGAATTTATTACTGAACACCTTTTATGACATATTCATCTGCTAGGTACTGGAGAATATAAAAATGGAATCTTTTCTCCATCACTTTTGAATGAAGGGTGTCCAATGTGTGCAGAGCCCTAGGTGGTAAATGCTTTGGACCCCCCGTAAATCAGAACCACTCAATTTTTTAAACATGTCAAACCAATCAAAGAGATGGTGGTAGGAATAAATTATTTTATTCTTGACTTCAAACCAACCTGGGAGATGGGAGGGGTTTGAAATTCTATTCTGAGAAATACAACTTGACGATGTTTTCTGCTTCATGTAGATGTTGACGAGTGCCTGAGGCCAGATGTGTGCGGGGAAGGGCACTGCGTCAATACTGCGGGGGCCTTCCGGTGCGAATACTGTGACAGCGGGTACCGCATGACCCGGGGCGGCCGTTGCGAGGGTGAGTCTGTGCCACGTCCGCATGCAGGGTGCACGTGAGCTTCAAATGCAGGGCTGGGTCCACACCCGAGGCTGCCAACCACCCAGCCCGGGACTTACCTTCCTCTACCCTCGTGTGTGCGACACGAACTCATCCACACTCCTCCTGCCTTCTGGACTCACAGCCTCTTTGCCTCTCCTCAGTGGCTTGGTCCAGGTTACCGTCCATCATCCCATTCTCCTTGTTCCTTCAGCACCTGCCTTCCCTGGCATGTAGAGTAAGTCACTCTGGAACAATTAATTGCAGAGTATCTTAGCATAAACCCAGACTTAATTCCAGCTTCTGGATCTTTCCTCTGGGAGCGTGGTCCAGGCTTACCCACTGTTGACGGTTAGTTTCCAACCTTTTGCCTTGTTAGATTCCTTTCGTGTGTTTTGGGACTAGCTCACCAACCCTCCACAGAAGCACCGTCTGACTAACTGCAGGTCACATTCCAGCACGCGAGATAAAATTTCTTTATTATTGACCACAGCAATGAAGTTGCTAGTGTTGTGTTAAAAAAAAAAAAAAAAAAAAGTTCTGAAAAGCTTTTAGAGCATGGCCAGAATGATAAACCACTTAATTTTTCTGCTCATGTTTGCATCCCAGTTGCAAAGGTTCTTTTTGCAAGAATTATTTCCATGAAGAAATGTATTGCACTGCCTCTTCAGGGCTGCGTGGAGGCCTGCCAGCAGAAGAGTGGCGGGGTCCCTGAGCACGTGTCGGAAGGGCCAGGCTGCTGTGGACGGTGCTGGTTCCATGGGGCTCTTTGCCTGCCTGCCCGAGGAGCAGCCTTTTTTCTAACGTGGCTGGGCTTCCAGGCCAGGGCAGGGACAGCCACGTTGAGGCGGGCTGCGCTCAGCTGTCCCTGGCTCCTCTGGGTTGGTTTTCTTCATGATCTAATGACCTGCGCTCGGAGGGAAAGCTAATTAGATGGTTTTTGGCAGCCTGCAGCTGCCTATCCGCCTGGCCTCTTGTTCAGCCCCTTGTATTCTGATCTGGAGAGAAACGGGGGCATTTTTCATTCCTGAATCTTTGACCAGCTCGGATCAGAATGGAGCTATAAAGTCTCCCCTGGCAGCCGGGGGTCATGGGACAGCAAGGGGTGAAGTGTCCCCACTCTCCTCTTATAAGGGACCCTCCCTGTGCCCCTGAGAGGCAGCATGCCCAGGAAAGGGCAGGACTGTGGCCTTGGCTCCTGGCTCCCATGCTTAGGAACGGTCTGGTCTGGAACCAGTGACTTAGCCCCTTTGAACCCTGTGAAATGGGAGCCACAAAGTTAACTTTCCGGGCTGTCACGAGAATAAATGCATGCTGTTGTGTCTTGTGAGGTGCCTCTCGCCTTGCTGGCTCTCAAGAACTCTTAGTCTCTGGAAACCTCCCCCTTCTCCTGATGATGTGTTTTTGCAGAGACCTTCTCAGTACATCTGTATCTGTGGGAGCGGGTTTGTTGTTGTTGTTGTTTTAATCGCGTGGGTGTACCTGACAAGCATGGATGGGCAAAGCAACACTCCCCAGAGAGGTCAAATGCTGATATCTTCAGTTCTTCCTACAGTTTCAGGACGGGAAGAGAGGACGTTGAACTAGTACCTGTGCATAGGCATGGAAACTGGGAAGGAGTAGGAAAGAAATACGAAATCTCTGTAAGCAAATGGGAGGCAGTCAGGGGAATATTCAGGACCATTCAATGTGTGGAAATTAACAGAAATACTACCAGGGTTCCCTGAGTAAATAATATTATAATTCTATCCCCATGAAATGGCTTGAGAAGAAGAAGGAGCCAAAAAACATGGCTGTTTTCTAATTTCGTCATGGACCGGAACCAAAGGTCCCCAGGTTTCTGGCTCACCCAAGATTTTCTCAGCTGCCACTAACAAAGCTGCATTCAAACAGCGCCGGTCTCCAAGGAATCTATTGTAGTTCACAGACATTATCTCATGCGTCCTTACTTTGCTCGGCTAAGGTATTCCTGGGCAGGTAGTCCTGCCTCTACGGATGAGGGTACAAGCAAGCAGAGGTAAGGGGTAGTGGGAAGTTCAAGGATATTGTCTTGTATTGCTTAACATTGCACCTTATTTATTGGACCAGGCTTTTTCAATGACCTTCTCTGACTTAGCAGTTGTAGTTCTATTAAAAAAAAAAAAAAATTCCTTCCAGAGAAGAATGTAATGCTGTTTGGAAAATGAACCTGGCAAGCATCATCTTTTTGTAGAACAAGAAGTCCCAGAACATCTGACCTTAAAAAAAAAAAAGAAACACTGTGTGTCATTGTCTATTGGCAAGGATTTTTCGCTGATAGGAAAAAAAAAAATTACCACACTGACCTGTGCTATTCTATTAATATCACCCTCAACTTTTTTACTTTGAGCCTGTTTTTTACTTTAAGCATCTTTTCACACCAGTCTAGTGATAAGGGGGAGATAATTTTTGAAAATTTACCAGAATGAATGGTTGTAGCCATTATATATTTCTTTTACTTTTCAGCTTCTGTCCTGAAAATTCTGTCTCTATTTTAAGTGTGATCAGGGTCCTCTATACATTTTAAATGAGAACACTTAGGGCGCCTGGGTGGCTCAGTGGGTTAAGCCGCTGCCTTCGGCTCAGGTCATGATCTCAGAGTCCTGGGATCGAGTCCCGCATCGGGCTCTCTGCTCAGCGGAGAGCCTGCTTCCCTCTCTCTCTCTCTGCCTGCCTCTCCATCTACTTGTGATTTCTCTCTGTCAAAAAAAAAAAAAAAAAATTAAAAAAAAAAAAAAAAAAAAAAAAAAAATAAATGAGAACACTTAGACATTAAATCCAGTCACATGAATTCAGTATTTAACTCTAGAAAAATGATTATTTCTAACGGGACTGGTACCCATGGTACCCCCCGTTATGTTAAACTCTTGAACCATTTCCTGTCTCCTCCTTCCCCCCCATTCTGTTGTTCTACCATTCTTCAGAATGCCTGAAGTCACTGTAGTAGCTCCCTTTGCCACAGCTCCAGCCAGATTGAAGGTGTTTTTTTTCCAACGCACATTGAAAAGAAAGATGATGAATAGCTTCAGTTAGCTGTGAATGTGAAAAATAAGGTGTATTTTTGTGAGGAAATATTACCCTGTGATCATATCACCATGTTTTCTGGAAACTCTTGGAAATACTTGATGAGTTCATTCTCTCCTAATGTGTTTTTTCCACCTCCAAGGAATTCCTATCCTATGAAAAGTTTTAAAATATTCAAACCCAGGGTATTCTTGGGCCCATGAAGCCAGAGCAAGCATTTCCCTAGAGCATCTGTTGTCTGCAGAGAGAGCCTCTGGCCAGGTGGATTTGTGGCTTCGTCATTCTCATGCCTGTTTGTTACATTTCTATCTGGCAAGCTGCACTCTAGCCTCAAAGGTTTGATGTTCCAGAAGTGGCCCGCAAGGAGCTGCCAGCTCCCAGGGTGAGAGGTCTGACCCTGCCAGGTGGGCATTTTGGGCCAAGTTCTTATTTTGAATGTGTGTAAATATTTTAATCAAAATACACCTGGCCGCGCTTTATCCCTGTGGTGTTTAAGTGTAGACAGTGTTTGACTTACCTACTTAACATTTTCTCCATCAAAATGTAGATAGAACACACGTCCCCCACCCCACCCTCCACTTCATCAGCAAAGTATGTTTTTGCTTCAGTAGTCCGATAAAATGTTTGTGACCTGGTTTTTTGGTTTTCCAGATATTGATGAATGCTTGACCGCAAGCACTTGTCCAGATGAGCAGTGTGTGAACTCTCCTGGGTCTTACCAGTGTGTTCCCTGCACAGAAGGGTTCCGAGGTTGGAATGGGCAGTGTCTTGGTAGGTACTAGAGTGTTCTTATCATGGTATCGTTTCTTCTGTCTAGTGCATTTTCTTAAAGAGTGGTATAATGCCAAGTGAGTCCACGTTCAAAATTAAAAAAAAAAAACCACATGGAATATAATAACCTTATATCCTTCTGAGAAATTTTCTAAGCTGTGTTCTAAGTAAGTTTTAACCAGGGGAAAATATAAGAAAGCAAGTTGGCACAAAGAATATGAGATTTTATCTGGAAGAAATAATTCTGATGGAAGCAAATTGTCCTTGATGTGATGAATAACCAAGACCAAATAAAACAATAATCACCACAGGGTGGAGAACAAAAGACCAAAAAAAGAGAGGAAAGGCGTAAGAAGAAGCAAGCTACTAGAAGCTAGTAAAATTAGGAGCATACGTACACAAACATGCAGCAGAAGTAGAAAAGAGAAATCTTGATGGATTGCCACGCCTCTTAAATTTATTCATTTAGGTATTGAATAAATACTTTATACCGACACCAGGCAGTGAGGAAGATAAGCAACAACTTTGCTTTGCTTCTAAGTAGCTTTTCCCCTTAATGGCGTTCCTCTTTGTTTCTATCTCTGTGTCATCTTTTCCTTAGAAGCTGAGCTCTTTTACACTCAGTGCCAGACTCTATCGATGTGAGTTCAACTTCTCATTTATTCATACCTTCTTTCTTTTCATGCACAAATGCTGAAGAACTTACTATAATAAACCCAGAGTTGTGCTGGGTGCTGGGATACACTGAGGAACCAAAAAAAAGCCTTCCTCATGGCACTGTCTGGTGAGGAAGAGTGATACCGAGACATCTCAAATAAATATACAAACAAATGAGATGGTGCTGGGAAGAAAGGTTCTGAGATGCTGTAAGAATGTGTCACAGAACAAGTCACCTCTGGGAAAATTCCTGATTGAGGTTTAACTGGGGAAAAGGATAGGAGGGAGATAGTTTTAGACAGAGGAAGGAGCATATTCAGGGAGCTTGTGGAAGGAGGAAGCTGAAAGGCAAGTGCAGCTGAAGAATCGGGAACAAGAGATTTGGTGCAGGATGAGGGGCCAGACCCTCTCAGTCTTGTTTAAAGTGTTCATCTTGAACATTACACAAAAACTAATGATGTTTAAAAAAAAAAAAAACTAATGATGATATGCTGGCTAACTGAACATAATAAAGAAAATAATAAAAGGTTCATCTTTACTCATATATCTCTGGGAAGGACATCTAGATGTTGCAAAGCAGGCCGGCTAAGGAGGCTTGGCAGAAACAGTTCCAGTTTCAAAGCTTTGGACTCATCCCCAGGTTGCACACGCTAAGCCTCTGTTCATGGTTCAGGTGGCCCTCTGCCCTGAAGCTTGTGCCCATCTCTGAGAGTGTCTGTCATTGGAATTGTAAGATGCTGATCTTTGCAAGAAGAGATTTTTTTTGTTCATTAATTGCTTATTTGATGTGCCTTTGTTTATGTGATCAGTGCTGGTCGGAACGTACATTTGGTTTTAATTTCCCGCTTGGCATAAATTTCCTAATTGCCTATCAAGATTCCACTCGTGTTCTCATTTTCACATACTGCTGCATATTATAATCCAAGAGTAGAGCCTGAATTTTACCTTAAGCAACTAAAATCCATAATAGTGGAATCCACAGCCCTGATTCATGACTTTACTAATGTAATATGACTGACCAAATTGGCAAGCGAATGCTTTTCAAGATAAATGCGTTTATCTAGACTGGGCAATAAAAAATAAATGAGTTATTATACCTAGATGTATGCAATCAGTCTAAGCGTGACCACTTTGCCCCGATTTGGTGACAGAAACACAATACCTTTGCTCAGAGTAACTTAACTTCGCCAACCAGAGGAATAGGATCATAAGCAGAAATATTAGGTCACTGTGTAGTCGACCAAAGTCACACAGATAGCCAGTTTTTCCAAGTACTAGTTTTCATTTTTGCCTTGCTAAGATCACACATTTCCTATGAAAAATACACCGTGTACCTTTTCCTTCAGCCTCGGGTAAAATTTCAGGCTCTGTCATCTACAGATGAAGCTTCTCTTCCGTGATACAATTCCAGTTCCACTCACTGTTCATCCTGGACGCGCAGCTCCTCTAAAATTCTTGGGAGGACTCCGTCTTCATTTTTTATGGTAGTAGAGCTCTCACACGTTAAAAGTTGAGTGTGACAAAAAGTAGATAGGGCAACATGCTTTTCTGTTCTTACTGAACCAATGAATGAATTAGATTTTTCTGCTCAACTCTGACCATGCTAGTGAATACCCAGCCATGCTGCGTACATTTTAGTTCTCACCCTTACCCTCCTGGTGCTCTAAAATACCTTTTAGAAGGTGTCGTCATTACTCAAGCTTATCACTGAGTTGAGGTCATGGACAACAACTTGGCTATATATTTATTCATTCCGTATAACAGCTGAGTGCCTACCCAGAGGCAGGCATTTTTCCAGACCCGGAGGATTGAGAGCGAACAAAATAAAGGTCCTCCCCTCACTGCACTTGTACTCTAGAGCTCACATTGTGCTCGCAAATACACAAATTGGCAAGCAAAGCATATGGTATGTCACATGCATGTTGAGTGCCACAAAGGAAAAAAGGAAGAACAGCTTAAGGGAGACAGAGAGTGTCAGAGATTTTATGGGGGTCAAATAATAAGCTGTTTATATGGTGTTCCTTTCTATTTGTTTTTGTCTCCAGTGGTTATTTGGGACTAGCTTATGGCTTTATAATATCCTTGTAGACCAGATAATTTCAGGTACATCGATAAGACTCCCCCTTCCCCATTTTATATATATGAGAACTTAAAGACTTAAAATTTTCCCAAATCTCACCATTTGAAGAAAAGTCTGACACTTGGCATTTGTGAGTCATCTGTAGAGAAGATAATCCCTACCTCACAAGGGATTCTGTTCCATAAGTCTTCGTGTTCTCCTTTGTCAACCCCCATACTCTCCCTGACTGAATATTTTTAAGTTGTAAAATTAAAGCTGTACGGTATTATATGTAATTCTACTTTTGTGTGGCATGATGTTTATGGTTTTTTCTAAAGTGCATCAATCCATATGTTGATTTGAATTTCCTTTTTCTGTGAAATGGATTCATTACAATTTGAAAACTGCTATTTGGTCCCATATGTTCTGCAGGGATTTGAGGCCAATCACACATGCTGCTTTCACTGACTCAAAGGTGGACTTAGTGAAACCATTCATGGCCTCCTTGTAGTTATGCGGTGTGGGCTGGATCTCACTGATTGGTGCCTCTCCCTGATCTATGAATTAGAACAAAAATTGTTTGGGGCAGAAACAGGTCAGATGGTAGCAGGTGTTTTCTGGAAGAGCATGCTGTGTGCTAGTGTTGAGTTCGGGACAGCCGATCCTTTATTCTCAATGGTTTATTGTCCACTTTCAAAATATCTATCCCTCGATGCTTTTTGGCAACTCTTGTTGGCTCCTGTTAACATATCTTCTTCTTTCAAGTTGAGGATTTCATTCCTCTCTCAAAAGCCACTTTCATCATTCAACATTGTATTTCTTGGACCTCACATTCAGCCTGGAGTTGCTGCCCGCTGCTTGATCCCTGGCCCTAATGACTATCTCATCACCCTGGGTCCTGGCCGGTTCCAACTGGCTGCTTTAACCAGGCCTTTCTTGAGGGAAGCCAACCTATCAGAAACTCAATTAGCAGGTTTCTCTTCACTCATGAACAGGCCCAACTCAAACCTTACGGAGCCATCCTCCAAAAGACATTCTCTAATATTTAATTATTTAAAGGTACTTTCAGCAACTCTGATATAAAGGTCATATTTCCCTGAATTTTAACAGATTTGGAGTTATATAGGACCTCTATGAAGCTTAGTTTCAATACCTTTGAACTACTCTCTTCATGGGATTTACTGTCAGAATTAAGTAAGCAAGATAAAGCACCTCGTGAGGCATGTGACACAAGGTAGACCCCAATAAATGTTATGACCCTTCTTCTCCCAACCTTGTTATCCTCCCTTTTACCGCCCTAAGCCTGAAATAGAAGAAGTGCAGTAATAACTGGTACTTGTTTAAGTAAATTTTATGTCAAGTTTCCATGTATAACTGTCTTTGACTTTCTTTAACAAGTTCATTTCCTGTAGTTCTTAAATCTATCTGATAAGAATTTCTTTTATGAATCTAAGTAATCTTAATCTCATAGTTACCTTTCAATTTCCAGCATGTTTGTTTAGGTGGGATCTATTTCTTGAGAACCACAGTGCTTTTCTGTAGGGTCATCGATCATCCATATCAAATGTTTTACCTTCTGTAATGCTACCATCTCCACCCTCTTACTTCATTTTCTTGGTTCACCTTCATAAGACACAGTATCTATCATCTGGTCAATGTAGGCAGCTACCCCTCATTGAGTTTACTTTATCTTGCTTTATAATGGAGTCTGCGAAAGACCATGCAACCTGGGAAGACAAATTTCTGAGATTTTTATCACACAAATCCTTCACTGTCAAACCATCATTAAGTTAATAGTGACTTTATGACTCTGATTTACGTTTTCTAAATGTAATGGGTCTTAGGCACCTGAAGAACTTGGTGTCATTTGATCCAGATGACTGGTTAGCCAGAGTCTTCACCAAAACCAGGTGCACAGAATAGGCATGGTCAACATGGAAAGCTCCTTATTCTAGGACTTCTTTGCACACTAGGATTTATTTTCAAATTTTAAGAAGCATTGTTAACCTTTATGGAATAGGTGAATATTCAGAGACTTATCTGAAATTGAAAGCTTTCATGCTACTTTTATTTACTTTGTGTAAGATGGCAATAGAACAACATCTGCCTTTTGCAGGCATTATTAAATGTGCAAACACCGACCTAATCCCAAATCGCTATAGCTAAACAAGTCTTCTAATTAGTCATTATGTTATTATTGAATACCTAATTATGTACTTAATTCCAGAGAAGACTTTAAGTTGTAAATAAGCAAAACAAAACAGAATAGAATGGTGGTTATCAGGGGCTGAGAGTTAGGGGCATTGGGAGGATGTTGTTTAAGGGTACGAACCTGCAACTGGCAGGTAGATAAGCCCTGGAGACCTATCTCACAGATCAGTGTTTATAGTCAACAGTGCCATCTTATAGTGATTATAGGCAACAGTGCTGTATTATAAACTTCAAAGCTGCTAGGAGGCTAGATGATAACTATGTTCACAAAAAAAGGAAATAATTATGTGACATAAGAGAGGCATTAGCTAACTTTGTTAATCACTTTACAATATATAAGCGTACCAAATTATCACTTATCCTTTGTCATATGTCAGTTATATCTCCACAAAAGCAAACAAAAAACCACTTTTAACAGCAGAAAACATACCTGTGTGAGAAAGGACCAACACCATAGTAACAAAAAACTTCTCTTATGTTGCTACAGAGGGCTTTGACTTCATTATTTTATTTGGTATCAGGACAGTCATCCCTATAGTACAGATACAGTGATTGATTCCCAGATAGGTTAATGGGCTTGCTTATGGTCATAGATATTAAATGGCAGAGCTAGGACATGATCCCAAGTCTTTTATCTCCAAAACTAGTGTTCTGCTCTTTATACTACCTCTTCCTGTACACATAAAAAAATAAGAGAACAAAGCAATATGATTAAGATAATGAGGAAAGAAAAGTTCATAGAGAGAAGATCTATGGGTGGGATGGGTGGGAACCATCCCTGGCAAGCAGCAGTAAGAATGGCTGAGGGATTTTTGACTCTAAGATGGCGGTCTCCACCATAGATAGCCCCAGTTGAGTTTTGTTGAAAGACAAAATGTTCTTTCAGAAAGGGGAGGTAGGAAGCCAGTGATGTGGTAGGATTAACGAATTGATTTTCTGAGATCATCTTTGGCTCTTTATCTCGGATGTACATAGCATTGGCTCTTCTCCAACTTTGAAGAACAGTGATGAGTCTTTGAGGGATGCATAACATATTTTTGTAGGCTGCATTGCTACTGCTTATCTTAACTTGGTCAGACTTGACAGAGGGCGCCTGAGATCCTGAGGATTTCCCGTACTGTGAGAGCGGTTTGTTCCATCCCACTGGCCTAACCAGCGTCGGTGTCTGACTTCACCATGCTTGCTTTTCTGTCAGAAATGTCCTGCCATCATCTTCACTATAAAAGACTATGTATACAGAATAGTTGAGGGTTGACTGAAGTAATGTCATGTTGGGGGTGGGGAGTAATCTTGTATTTTCCTGTAGTCATCGTGACAAAATAAGATGTTTCCTTTGCATATCAAATGGAGCTCACTCATTGAAGTCTGTGGTGATCACTAAGGAATAAAATGAGACTCAATGACCTCTGAAGAATGACTGGTGTGCAGTGTTGAGAGATTCATTTCCTTGAAAGCACAGGAAGTAATGCAGGTAAACTGTTGTTCTAAAACCAAGTCTGACCAACCTCAAGGAGCGGATGGGTAAAGTGGAAGGGGACAGCACAACCTTGGACTTTGAAATTTGTGTGAGGTCAGCCACTGACCACCCTCTGGACCCTCAGAGGGCGGCTTCAGGTTATCTCGTGTTCTCCCAGGACAGTAGGAAGGGGAATTTCAAAAGGGTTCCTGACCCAGAAAAATTATATCCCAAGGCAGTGAGAGAATTTGCAGGTGGATTTGCTGGCCAGCTGAAAGTCATCTTTGTAAAAATTGTGGAGAATGGAAAGTTGCCAGAGAGCTGGGAAGAGATTAATGTCCTCATTTTCCCCCAAAGAAAAAAGAAGCTGGAGTTCAGGAACTAATGACCAGTGAGCTTCTTATTAATCTTAACAAAGAAATGTACGCTGCAAGATTTAAATGGTGAGGTGAAACATTTTTTTTCGGAATTTATTTATTTATCTGAGACAGAAAGAAAGAGGCAAAGGGAGCAGGAGAGGGAGTCTTAAGCGCATCCCATGCTGAACATGGAGCCTGACACAGGCTCGATCTCATGACCCTAAGATTAGGACCTGAGCCGAAACCAAACGTTGGATACTTAACTGACCGTGCCACTCAGGTGCCCCAAGGTGAAACATTTTAAAAGAAAAAGATGATCGTAAGAATCAGCCAGGGTTGGGGCACCTGCGTGGCTCAGTTGGTTAAGTGTCTGCCTTTGGCTCAGGCCATGATCCCAGGGTCTTGGCACTGGGCCCCACATCGGGCTGCTCAGCAGGGAGTCTGCTTCTCCGTGGTCTGCCCCTCCCCTGCTGCTCATGCTTTCTCCCTCTCTGTCTCTCAAATAAATAAATAAAATCTTAAATTTAAAAAAATAAAAAAAGGAATCATCCAGTGTTCACTAAGAACAAATCATGTCCACTGTTTTGACTCCCTCTTCTGATAGGCTTCTGAGAGGAGCAGATCATGAAATCCTATAGACTCTGGTTTTCCACAGGCCTCTGTTAGAGTCTCTTGGGGTGTTGTAGATGACAGTGATCAATTTGGATTGGGTAATAGTGTACTGGAATGGATGCATAAACTTTTGAACAATCATATCCACAAAAAGCTGACCTCATAAACCCCTGGCAATTTCCTTACTGTGGGAGGTTTAATTAATCCACTGAATAGCAGATGCCAAATTATGTCCCAAAAGCCCATTGGTAAATTGTGTTTTGGGAATTTGGAACACATTTTTCTGTGGACAGAGTGTTTTCATGACGTTTCTCTTTTGAACTGATTATGTGTATACATCACAAGAATTTGGATAATCTGACTCTTGTACAAGACCATAACCCTAGAGTAAGATGAGATTTGAGCTCCAGTACAGAAAACCAAAGACTTATCCGTCTCCCTCTCAGAGGCTATGGGTGTTGGATGGTGGAGTGGATAAGGACTGCCTTGTTTCCCAAAACACTGATCCTCCCAAGGGTTTGAAGTAAGAACTGAGGGCACACTATCTGTTGATAACACTCAAGGCCCTACAAGTTTGTATCTTTGACTTCATGGAAGAACGCTGGAAACCACAGAGGGTTTTTAAAGGACCCATATGATCGATTGTACTTGTATTTTAGAAGACTGGCTACTGGCTGGATTAGAGAGGGCAAGACTTGAAGTAGAGAAGCAGACTTCGGCAGTAGCCCATGTGGGACAGAACGGTGGTAGTAAGAATGAAATGAAGCTGGTGTAGTTGAGAGATACTGGGAAGATAGAATTGAATTGACTGTTACAAATCAAATGTGGGGAAAGCGGGAGAATAAGGAATCTAGAAAGGATGACTCCCAATTTCTGACTTGGGCATCTGAGTGGATAGTGGTACCATATATTGACCTGGAATAAAAGAGACACAGGGGGAAAGAGGAGTTGTAGCGGTGAAGACTTGGAGGTGCCTGTGGGGCGTCAAGGGGAGATGGCCAGTGCACTGACCAACTAGGTTGCATGGGTCTGTAGTTTAAGAAACAGGTCTAGGTGCCAGGTAAAACAATGAGTTTATTTCACTCCTTTTACATCCAAGCCTCACTCCAGGCACCTTCCTACTATGTATTCTGTTGTTGTTGTTGTTTTATATTGAGGTATGATACATCTATGGTGTTATATTCGTTTCAGGTTTACAACACAGTAATTTGATATTTGTATACGTTACAAAATGACCACAGTAAGTCGAGTGAAAGTCTCTCACCCTACCTAGTTACAGAATTAAAGAAATTTTCTTATGATGAGGACTTTATGGCCAACTCTCTCCGCAGGTCTTAAATATGCACTGTGATACTCTTCATTCAAGTATCCTAGAAGTATCAAGCATTTTAAAAAAAATTTTATTTATTTGGAAAGAAAAAGATTTTACTTATTTGTGAGGGAGAGAGGGTTTTTGCAAGTAGAGGAACAGAGGGAGGGGGACGAAAAGGATCCAAGCTGAGCGCAAAGCCCGATGCGGGTCTCGATCTCACGACCCTGAGATTATGACCTGAGCCAAAATCAAGAGTTGGACACTTGGCCGGCTGAGCCATGCAGGAACCCTCGTATCAAGTATTTTTTTTAAAAAGTATTTCATGACTGACCATCTAGGCTGTCTTTTAATCTGCTTTTAGAAATTGATTGTGTCATTGCATTCCGTGCCCTATCGTCACATTTCCTAGTACACGAATAATCAGAGAGAACAATCCATACATTTCTCAACTTTTTCACGTTTTTGAAACCGATCCAGATACCAGACGTGACATCTTAACGTTGCTGTCTGGAATTTACGTGCCCCGTGTCTCGGCTCATTCTGTCCCATTATTTACTTTGGCTCCAGAGTTTGGCTGCTTCTTTCAAGTTGTTTGCGTTCGGTGTTTATGAAAGTGGACTCCCACAACCAAAGAAACGATGGACGATGAGTCAGTCTGGAAGTGCTATTTTTGTTGTCACAGAGTAGGGTCTAGCTCACCATCGTGAGTGATTCCGTGAAAGCCAGGCGGAGCACACAGACGGTGCTGGTTCCTTGGCTGTTTTGTTTGCATGTGAAGCGTTTGCCGGTGTGCCCCGCCCCCCACCACCATTGCCTTATTTTGGTAACGCTCTATTTCTAGCGATCATTGTGGGAACACCAGAATACAGGTTTAATGAAATGCCGTGCGCACAAATGCAGTCTGAACTCTGGAATGCTGAATTAGAGCTCAACCTCTGATATGCATGGGTTGGCAGCTCCCTGCCTGTTCATAGTAAGAGGGCGGGGAGTTTTATTGCTTTCATGGTGAGCATTGCCAAATGAAATGGATGTAGTCAAGAGCATTTTCCTCTGCTCTGCTGGCCTGCCTTACGATTAAGATGCTTGGATTAAGTTACAGACTGTTGTAAAATTAAGCCTACATCATGACTTTGTGTGTAGTTTCAGCACTTGGTGGTTTAAATTTTTCCCCTTAAGGTGAGGAAAAGACGCCGTGTGTCTTCTCACGGCAGCATACAGTGGGCTTACTGGAAGCAATCAGGTGGGGCATAGAACCCAAGTTTTTCTTTTTGAATTATCAACATTCTTTTTTTTTTTTTTTTAAAGATTTATTTATTTGTGGGTTGGGAGAGTGAGTGAGCAGGGGCGGGGCAGAGGGAAAGGGAAGAAACTCAGGCAGACTCCCCGGCTGGAGCTCAACGCAGGGCTTGATCTCACAACCCTGAGATCATGACCTGAGCTGAAATCAGTCAAGAATCGGACGCTGAACCAGCTGAGCCACGCAGGCGCCCCTGCGTTCCCAACATTCTAGTGAGAATGTGATGGATGCTGAATGAAACCAGTGGGCACTTCAGTGGTGGTTTTCTTTGTCAGTGCTGTGTTAGCAGGTAATAAGCAGACATTCCTAATCCTCTCTTCTGCGGTGTGTATCACCACACTTAACATGGGTGACTAGAAACAGATCCAAAGGAGGGAATGGTCTTTGGAGTTACGCTGACTGGATGCTCCTACCAGCCCCCAGTTTCAAACCCTGTGGCCCTGGGCAATCTGTTGGAACTTCCTCAAGTGTTGGTTCCTTTGTCTGTCAGTGGTCGGCTTGTATGGCTCCCGTTGGGATTAAACAAGCTCAGACATGCACGGCCTTTTGTGCGGTGAGTGCTTGGTGAATTTGAGTATTATTTTCTCTGTCTCTGCAGCCTGTCCCCTACCTTCAAACTGCCCACCAGGCTTGTTCGTCCCCTAGACTGGTTTTTCTAATACCGATCCAGGGCCATCTTTGAACATTGTGTCGGAGTCTTTTTCACCTTTCTATTAAGAACTGTTGTGGTTTCTCCAGGTCCTAAGGCCTACCTTGGGCTTTCGCGCACGTTCACTTCCTGCTGAAATCATCAGCTCCCAGCTGGACCTCAATACCTCTTTGATTCTTTGGAAGACTTCATTGTGTCGGGGAGGCTGCTTTAAAACTACCCTCTCTTCTGCCCTCCCCTCTACAACAAGCTTTCCGTGGAATTGGTTCCTAGAGTGTGTTTGGTTCCTTCCCTGAGTTACTTTGTCCAGAGTAAATCACGGCACGGAGCTGTCATACACGCAGCTCACACCAGAGCTCCTCTTCCTCCTCTGGGCTCATTTGAAAACTTACCGTAAAGAATCTGTACCTGTTGGAGGATGCACCGTTTCTATTTTTAGCCAAATTCAACTTTATTCATGTTTTCTTTTCCTTTTTTTCTTTGTCTTTGTGGGTTCCCCTCGCCCTTCTGCAACATTCCTCAAGACGTGGACGAATGCCTGGAACCACAGATCTGCACAAACGGCACGTGCTCCAACCTTGAGGGCTCCTACATGTGTTCATGCCACAAGGGTTATTCTCCAACGCCAGACCACAAGCATTGCAAAGGTAAATGCTCTTATCGGATTTCTCCTTTTTATTTGAACTACACTTGGGACTATGTTAGAGTAATTAGCTTAGAAAAGAGAACCCAGGGGCACCTGGGTGGCTCAGTGGGTTAAGTCTCTGCCTTCAGCTCAGGTCACGATCCCGGGGTCCTGGGATCGAGCCCCACATCGGGCTCTCTGCTCAGCAGGGAGCCTGCTTCCCCCCACCCCACCCCCGCCTGCCTCTCTGCCTACTTGTAATCTCTCTTTCTGTCAAATAAATAAATAAATCTTAAAAAAAAAAAAAAAGAAAGAAAGAAAGGAAGAAAAGGGAACCAAAAAAAAAAAAAAATAGAGAAAGAAAGAGAGAAAGAACCATGTTACCTCTCATTTATTTTGACTGAGCTACTCAGAGCACATTTTTGTTGGCACGTTTGGAAGTCACTCCTCATTGTGGTTACATAGAGACCATATCTATTTACATAGAGGAGAACAGCATATTTTTAGAGAGCATCTGTAAACCACAGACCTATTTATTTCGTTTCTTCTCATTATAAAAACAATACAATTCCACCACTCTGTGAATATACTAAAAACCATTGAATTGTACACTTTAGACGAATAATGTGGTGGTAAATTATACCTCAATAAAATTGCTGTCACAAAACATTCATCATAAGGGCGCCTTGGGTGGCTCCATCCATTAAGCATCTGTTTTCAGGTCAGGTCATGGTCTCAGGGTCCTGGAATTGAGCTCTCATTGGGTTCCCCGCCCAGTGAGGTGCCTGCTTCTGTTTCTCTGTCTGTCCCGCTTTGCCCCACTCATGGTCTCTCTCTCACTCCCTCCCTTTCGTGCTCTCAAATAAATAAATAAAATCTTTTTCAAAAAACATCCACTGTAGAAAATCTAACAAACAGAAAATAAGCAAACCAAAAATAAGAGTTTCTCAATCTCCTTCATCATTAGTCCTCTATTTTGGATATTTTCTATCACTAAGATCATGTATGTACAATTTTGTATCTTGCTTTTTGTCACTTAATAGTGTATCATGAGCATTTTATACATCATTAATAATTCTTCTCAAATACTATTTTTGAAAGCTGCTTAATAGTCCAGTGTGTTACTATTTCAGCATTTTCTTGCTGTTCTTATGTTGAACAACCACATTTTTTTTTTCCCAGTGTCTCATCATTATGTGAAAAAAAAAAGCAAACCTAACAAGCTTTTTTTAAAATAAAACTTGGTCTGGGGACGTCTGGGTGGCTCAGTGGGTTAAAGCCTCTGCCTTCAGCTCAGGTCATGATCCCAGGGTCCTGGGATCGAGCCCCACATTGGGCTCTCCACTCAGTGGGGAGCCTGCTTCTCTCTCTCCCTCTGCCTGCCTCTCTGCCTACTTGTGATCTCTGTCTGTCAAATAAATAAATAAAACCTTTAAAAGAAAAGAAAAAAGAAGTGGGTATTGGAATATCGGAACCTAGCTCTGACACTCAGAAGTTGAGCTTGGGTAAGTTTTCTTCCTTTGCTAAGCTGTACTTGTTCATCTGCTCATCAGTAACAATAAGTACTCGCTTAGGGGGATAGGATGATTGTGTGAAAAAAATACAGAAACGGAGAATGAGATAATGCAGGGACAGAGTCTGACACGTAGTTGATGTTGTTATTCACCAAGTCATAGGCAGGTACAAAGTTCTGTTAAAGCCAAAAAGTGCTTGTGTGCTGCTGGGAAAGCTACCCAAGGTGCTGCTGTTCGACCTTGGTCTTAAAATTCTGAATATGGAGGGGAGAAAACCTTAGGAGGCAGAGAAAGCAGCACATGTCAAAGGCTGGAGGTGTGAAAGGGCTGTTATCACCACTTGCCAGTGAAACTTGCCCCCCTACTCTGGTTTTCCTGGTGTCTGCATCGCAGTGTGGGGTGGGGTCAGGCAAGGCCCCCATCTGCTGCTCTAGAAACCAAATATACACTGTTTTCCTTACTCCCCAATCAAAGCGCACACTTTGTACGATAAATTATATAACATATTTCTCTGTATTTATTTCGTAAACTTTCCCAAACCACCTCAGCTCACCAATGTCAAATTCTTCCCAGATCTTAAATCTGCTCCTTTTCCAATTTTCCAGCAACTGCCAAATCTCACCTTGGTGCTAAATATTGACTTTGTTTCACCTCACTAAATCTACTAACAACTCTTTTCTTTTTTTTTTTTTTAAGATTTTTTTTTTTATTTATTTGACAGAGAGAGATCACAAGTCGATGGAGAGGCAGGCAGAGAGAGAGAGAGAGAGAGAGAGAACCAGGCTCCCTGCCGAGCAGAGAGCCTGATGTGGGACTCGATCCCAGGACCCTGAGATCATGACCTGAGCCGAAGGCAGCGGCTTAACCCACTGAGCCACCCAGGCGCCCTAACAACTCTTTTCCATGTTGTAAATATGCTATCTAGTGTATTAATTCAGTACTTGTTTCTTTATTTCTTTTTTGTGTCTCTGTTCTTGTATCTCTTTGTACATCTTAGCATTATATGTCCTAAACTTACAAATACCCGGAGATAGTCTCTGTTGTAACTCTGAACTGGATTCGTCATAGTGATATGCGCGAAAGTCCCTTAGAGAAATCCTTTTTCAGGGAAAACGATATGCTCTGTTTCCATCTCTTGGCACAAAAAAGAGAAGACATTTGTCCTGCATGCCTGTTTTATTAGAAAGCGTTCTTTTGTCGTAGGAATTATGTGCCTCATCAGAAAAGGAAAAGGCTTCTTTATCTGTAGAATTACACTGCCTCTGTCCCTGTGGTCGTTTCAAAGACCCAGAGATCACCTTATTCAAGATAACTGGGTTGCCGCAAGTTGTTCCAAGTGTGCATGTCATTACCGATAATGAATTACTTCTGACAATATTCCCGACATAAATGAGTAACTTATGTAAAGATGTCTGGCGTACCCTGACAGGACTTGGAATGGAGGGTATAGTCTTGCTGCAGACATCTTCACATGGGAATGCTTAATTTGTCATCTTCTTTGAGAAAGTCTAAAAGAGTCCAAGGCACTAAAAATGTTGTCAGACATTACGTGAGGTCCAACCAGCTCCACACTGCTGTTGTTGGTCTTAAGTTCTTGGACTGACGTCTCAAGTATTTAATAGAATGTGCTGAAAGGAAAACGTGAGGTAGACAGTTCCTTGCTGTCGACCGCTCCTAAAGCTAATGGACCGAGAGCATTTGGAAAGGTGCAGCATCGTTCTGAAAGTGACATTCAGCTTGATGATTTAATTTCCCTATTGGCAGCCAATAGTAGGCAGCCGGGACTTTCTGTGGTGGTGATCCGTTTTCTTTACAAATAAGTGAAACAAAAGTTTCTAGTAAACCAAATTAATTTCTCTAAAACAATGATTAAAAAACGCACTCATGAGCTGCAGTTACATTCATAGTTTATGTGGGCTCTCTCAGAAAACGTGGGATAATGTGACACCTTCCTTACATCGGGATACAGTTCCAAAGGTTAATGCCACAGGAGAGGCTAAGAAATACAGATTTGGTCAGGAAATAGGTAATCGTCGGTCGTACTCCAGGGGAAGGACTGTGCCCCACATGGAGTTCTGAAAGGTTTCAGATGCATTTTAAATAATAGGATAATAAGATATTTTCAGAAGAAAAGAGTAGTTAGACATTGATCTTTAGGACATAGTTTCATAGCTTGATTTATAGGCTCAAAGTTTAGATAACAGTGTATTCTAGATATATAGATATTTATATATATATGTAGATATAAATAGGCCTGATTTAACATACTTTCCCTGTTTCTATTTACAGATATTGATGAATGTCTGCAAGGGAATCTGTGCGTGAATGGGCAGTGCAGAAACACGGAAGGCTCCTTCAGGTGCACCTGTGGACAGGGGTACCAGCTGTCAGCGGCGAAAGACCAGTGTGAAGGTAGGAGCGTGGCCCCGTGAACTGCTGTGGGTTTCGCTTAAGCCCCTGGCCTGAAAGACGATATTCAGGAAAGGGGGTGCCTCTCAGAAACTAACTGCCTGGTTGCATGATAGCACCAGAAAGCAAGCCCTCAGCTGAGGTCAGAAAAGTCCGTAACACAGGATAGGAAAGGGTTAAATCTGAAAAATAAGGTATTTGTGATTAGTGGCTGAGCATTCGGCTTAGGAAGAAAAAGCGTTGCCCTCTGTGTAATTCCTTGCTGCGGAAAATCAGCTCTATTCAGTTCATTCGAAAGTTTTACCTACTCAGATTTTAGTAATTGGAAGGTCGTTAGATCAGCCTGGCATGATGCTATGGAATGTTAATGACCTTCATCTTGGTGTCTCTTCCCCTTTCTAAAATTTTTCCTTTAAAAAAAAAAATGTTACTGAAGAAGGCTTTTCAGCAAGAGTGAAAGAACAGCATCCCCCTTATATCATGGGTAAAGTTTGTGAAATACATCCTGTTCCCGCAGGTGATAGTATTTTGGATCTTGCTGAGGCTGACCTTAGACTTAAAATATAAATTTCTTCGAACTTCACACAGAATTACTTCACTTCTCGATAAGTATGTGCTTCTTGAGCTTGAAGATACTACGATATCCTGGTGACAAGCACCAGAGTCCAGAGTTCTTAAACAGAAAGGTCATTTAAATGCCATTTATTTAAGAACAGAATACACACTCTATAGGACCAATAAGGAAACAAATCATATCCGTGTCTGTATGTAAACTCTATTTAATGGGTGCAAATGTCTTCTAAGATGCTATTATAACTGATGGTACTAAGAAGAGATCTACCGACATTATCACGGCCTTCCCCATGCTCCCCTCTTTTGAACATTTGAAGGAAAGACATTACAGTTCCTAATCTAGAAGTTGAGAACACACACAAGCATACTCATACAACACAGGTAAATTAATTTGTTCTAGATTCTACAAGTCCATCTCAAAGTTTTTTATGTGAGTTTGTGACTCCTGACCTTAATTAGCTAAGCATTTATCAGATGCCCACCGTGCATAGAGAACTACAAATGAATGTATAATAAGAGAAGAGGTCTGTCTCCAGGTAATACAATAAGGCTCATATATGCATAATCCTTTCTGTTGAAGAGCCTATGATGTCACTAAGTCAGATACATGCAAAACTACCTACCATATTATCAATAGGGGCAATCCAAGGTTAGGTGCCCAATGCCATGATTATCAACACGATGCTGTAACAGAGCAGGGGAGAGTAGAGTCGTGCGGGGTCCCTGTGGAAACTGATGTTGATGCTGACTCTTCTAGAATCCCAGAAGTAGGTCACTGTGCTCAGATGTGAAGAACAAAGCCTGCCAACAAACAACGTGAATTAACACCTGCCCACCATAAAATGCTAGATCATCTAAGTCAGAAAGGATGTGGTAGACATAGCCCCCCCGTCAGGAGACTTGAAGTCTCATGGTAAAAGTAGAAGAATTGAATACATGCAATGTATCACTGTGCCTTCTGTTGGGCAGTTATGACGCATGTGCAAGTAGTAGGCAGTGAGCTGTCGTTTGCTGACCTCTGCTTTAGACAATGACAGGCCTAAGTGCTTTTAACCTCGGTGTTCTACTTGAACTTCTAAAAGAGATTCAAGAAGCTAAGTTGAGGTTTACAGATTACAGCAAAGTATTTGCCACTCATCGATGAACATTGGGATGCATATATACAGATTCTTAGCTTCCTGGTTAAGATTTTAAGTTCATCTGGATTTTCCCTCCTGGGATTCATGACTTTTTACTAGAGATCAGTTTAATTCACATAACCAAGAGTCTAAATTGGTTATAACTAGATAGTTCATAGACTTCTTTACATGCATGATTAAAAATATTTTTAGAGTACCGCTCACACACTTTCCTTTTACTGTCTTGCCCGGTAGATATTGATGAGTGTCGGTACCATCATCTCTGCAGTAATGGACAATGCAGGAACACAGAGGGCTCTTTCCTCTGTGTTTGTGACCGAGGCTACAGAGCATCCGCCCTTGGGGACCACTGTGAAGGTGAGAACTGCTCCTGACTGCAGAATCCCAGAGAAATCTGGACATCGTCCTGCCTTCTGTCCTTGAGTCCTACCTTCTGACCTCACAGTCAGGACACTAGGTTCCTGCAAAATCATTTTCCCTGTGGTTACACAAATAATGAAAAGAAGCCAGTAGAATCCAGGTTTCCCTTGCACTGCTCAGAGCTGGGTTTTAGAAGTGTGATGCCAGCTTAAATACAGAAAGAATCAGTTTCACTTTCCTCTGGTTTAGATGGTTTATCCCGGGTCTATGGTTCTGAATGGTTCAATACCTTATTTAAGCAGGACCAGCATCCAAATATGTAAACACAAGTTAATTTTCCAGATAACTGTGAAGCTTCTTGTGAGCTAAATTTTATTCAGTTTTGATTTTTCTGTGTAAGTATTTCTAAAAGATACCCCAGGTGTACAGCCCTGGGTAATTGTTAGCCACCCACTACCCCACCACCTGCTGTGCCTCCCAGCCTCGGGGTGGGTCAGGGCTGCTGAGCTGATCTTTCCCCAGCACGTCACATGTGATTTCTCTGAGCTCATGGTCTGCTCAACTCACTGTGTTTTTCCCTGTTCGTCCTCTGATGTCCCGCATGTAAACCCTATCAGTTGTGAAACCAGAAATGTGAGCGAGGCAGTGTTGTGCCTCACATAGAGAGTTAGCGTCTGTGAGTGAGAGGTTGGACCCCACCTTGGAGAGAAGCACATGAGCTTTTGGGTGAGGGGTTTTATGGCACAGATGTGACACACATTGAAAAATGGCCATGATGCTTTCTCACTTGTCATCCCTCTTGTTTGGGAAAGAGCCATCATACTTCCTAGCACCCTACTTTCCTGACAAGAGAACTTGGCAGAACAGAGACAGCCTTTCCAGAGGGCAGTCAGGGCAGCTTTAGAGGCCTTAAAATGAATGTTAGTGCTGAATAAGTAAATCATCTAGGATTTGATCCAAAAGTAAGGATGGTGTTCAAATGGGTCTTCACTCCAGTCAAGAGGTGTAATCAACATACGTATTGAAAAAGAGGCAAACAAGTGATGAATCAAGATAATGAAATTTGATTGAAAAATTGTGTGTTGGGAACTCTATAACATATGGATAACAGTTAATGACTCAGCATAGTGGCTTTCCAAGCTGAGAGAGGCAAGCGTGTAGCTGGGGACCGGCCATGGAGGAACCTCTTCCAGAGTAAACAGGTGACGGGGCACATGGTAAGGCCCTGAAAACCTAAGCTGACCACCAGCATCTCTTCTGTCCTAACCCCTGACCAACATAGAGGGCAACCAAGGCCATTGACTGGTCCTCGGTAGAGGGCATATTGCTCTCTTTCGGCTGTTTTAATGTGTTGCCCATTTCATCAGAAGTCCAAATTTTTAGTCTGTCAACATCAACCACATGAAAAGCCAAATAAAAGCTTTTAGCCCACTTTCATCATTGTTAATACAGATATTCGATAAGAAGGCTTCTTTTGGAGTATATAATTGGTCCTTTTTCTCTTGAAGTCAGAGATAATTTCCCTAGTGTTCTAGGTTATAAATAGGGTTGGAGTCCATTCAAGTAATTCAGTGCTGTCTTTGAAACTCTTAATAGCACTTCAGCCTGCTAATTCCCAACCAGTAGTGTTTCCGACCCTCCCCAGTGGTATTCAGCTGTAATTAACTGAGCTCTTGCTGTTCACATGCCTCCCCCAGCTGTGGGAGGAAGAGCCATCTTTCTTGTTGGCTTCTATATTTACATGTGTAACTTCCCTCTCGTAACTCTGCCAAAGGCCTTGTTTTCTTGCAGTGTTTATCCTCAGTCCTTCCGGAAGTCAAAATCTCAAGTATTGTGCCAACTTCTGTGTGTTACTTGCTCCAACACGCTCAGTAGCCATTCGGCCTGCGAAGGCTGGCCTCCATTGTTGTGGTTATTAGAGATCTTGGCATCTCAGCCTTCAAAAGCTCTGCCTTTTTTTTTTTTTTTTAAGATTTTATTTATTTATTTGACAGACAGAGATCACAAGTAGGCAGAGAAGCAGGCAGAGAGAGAAGGGGAAGCAGGCTCCCTATGGAGCAGAGAGCCTGATGCGGGACTCAATCCCAGGACGCCGGGTTCACGACCTGAGCTGAAGGCAGAGGCCACCCAGGTGCCCCAAAGGCTCTGCCTCTGACTTGTTCCCCTTCTAGATACAATCTCTCCTTCCATGCCCCATCTTGGCACGTTCCCCAGCCCGTCACTGTGATTGGTCCATGCTAGTCCCTTGCAAAGCCTGAAAAAGATTTAGGATTTACTCTGCCTTTCTGTGGCCCCTCTCTCTTGGTCGTTTTTTGTAGACCAAGTCAAAAAAAGGAGAGAAAAGAAGTGCTTGTATTTGTTTCCTCATGACATTTCTTTCCAAGTCAAAATCATTCATTCTTTTCATGCATGCATTCATTCCACGAATAATTGTGTTCCCAGCATGTCCCAGGTATTGTTCTAGGTATAGGATATACAACAATAAACCAGACAGACAAGAATTCCTCCCTTTGTGGAGCTAGCATTCTAGTGAGGAAGATATACATGATAAATAAGTAAAATATATAGTTTAAGTGACAATAAATGCTATGGAAAAAAAACAGGGGTATATGGACAGTGGGGAGAGGGGATGGGGCTGACCTTACAGAGGCTGCCTTGAGATCATGGCATTTGGTTATTGATAGGAAGATGATTCCATTCAAAGGAATAGCAGGTGCAGGGGTGCCAAGAAATAGGGTTTGTGGAAGAAACTAGGAGTTGGACTTGGGCACTTTAAATTTGGGGTGCCTATCATGAGTATCCAGATGAAGATCTCTAAGGGGCAGTTGGACCGGTGTGTGTAAAATTCAGGGTTGAGTCCCAGACTGTGAGTCATTAACATGTAGCTAGTGTTTAAGCTGTGAAACTGGAAGACGTCACCAAGGGAGTGAGCATAGCTAGAAGAAAGAAGGGGTTCAAAGATGGAGTTCTGGCCCCTCATTTTAAGTGAGCAGGAGAATAGGAAGCAACCAAAGGGATGAAGAACAAGTGGCAGGACAGGAAGGAAGGAAATCAAAATCCAAGAGAAGAAAACATTTCTGAGAGGAGGGAGTCATGGACTGTGTCAAACATTGCTGCTTAGCAGAATGAGGACCAGAATCAACCAGGGGATTAAGCAGGGTGGGGATCCCTGGTGACTTTGACCAGTGCATTCTGAGTGAGGGTGTGACCAAGACTGACATTGTTTCCTTAGAGCCTCCTGCCCAAATCCTAGAAGCACTCTGTCTTTTACACCACCCTAGGCAGAGGTGCAGGACTGTCCCATGTTGGGCTCTCTCTCAATGTTCAACCTACTTTTTCTTTTCTTTTCTTTTTTTTTTTTTTTTTTTTGCTTTTGAAGATAGAGGTCTTTCAAAAAATTTAGACTAAATCACACTCTAATGTAATGCAGGGTTTTCAAATCTATACAATCATTTATAAATACTTAGAATACTGTTTCTTTTCCTCACATAGGTTCTCTTAGATTTTGAAAAAAAAATCAAATGATCTTAAAGTAGTACGACCAAAGCTGACACACTTTCATTATGCGAAGGCAAACATCTCGGTAATGTAGTGTTTCCCTTGTGGGTGAAATTCGTGTTCTTAGGACTCTCCTTCGCCTTTTTTGAGTTGAGATTCTTCACACGACGCTGACGATGAAATCTGCCTTTCCCTGGTTATCCCAGTTTCCTACAGAACAAGGAAAGGTACATCTGAAACCCAAAGGCCCACATAACACCCATGAAAACAGCCATGGAGCTGTTAGAATAAGGGTGGAAAGTTGGAGTTCTCATGGCTGCCCGATGGGAAAATAAAATGGCACAACCACTTCAGGGGGCCTCTCCGTCCCAATTTAGACCTACTATAGATCCCGCCACTTCCCCTAGGAATTTACTCAAGGCAAATGGAAGCCTGTGATTACACAAAGACTTACACAAACTGTATTCATAATAGCCAGGCTGTAAACAGTCTAGACACTCATCAAAGGTGAATGGGTCAACAAATTGGGGCACATTCATACGGTACAACACTTCGTGGCAATAAAGAGGAGAGAGCTGTTGGTACACACAGGCCCTTAGATCAGTCTCAAAAACACTGTGCTGACCAGAAGAAGCCAAACAGAAAAGGGGCACAAGAAAAACTTTAGGGTCATGGAAATGCCTACAGCTTTCTTTTTAATGGTTGATCTAATATATTCACTTAATCCATGTTTTATGACAGAGAGTCATACACAGCAGACTAGCATTTATCCCCATGTGACACAATCATTACTGAAAAAAAAATCAGAGGGTTGGAGCTTATGAATTATTTTCATAGAATTTATATCAAAAATAAATACCTAAAATATTTCAGGGAATTTTTATCTATTTTATATCTAAAATTTAAAAATTTATATTGAGCCTAAAAAATATTCTCTATTAACTTTGTTTCCACTTTTAGAAATCTTGATATACCAAGTGTCAGTTAGCTGGCGAATAAAACGTTCTTTGGCATGGGAATGAAACCTGAAGGTTTCACACCTCATGGGAGACCCTGGTTCCTACAAGCTCTTCTCTCTCTTGTGCATAGTTTTCCTGTAGTGTCTCTTTCATGGTTAATTAGGAATGGAAATTTAAGGGCAGACTGGAAAAAGAAGCAAAGAGAAATATCACCAAGCCTTATTTTTGTAACTACAGAATAACATTCTTAGAGATATCTCACAGGTCCTTAAAAAAACGATCACATTTGCGATGATTTAAGAATCCAGCAGTGATCCCAACAGATATAAATGGATAAAGAAATGTCTGTACTTTGTACGGTGGTCACAAGAATGTATCTACATTTGTTCAAACTCAATGAGCTAGACTCTTAAAATTCAGTGCATGTATTGTACGTAAATTTCACTTGAGTGACGTTGGAAAAACACACTAAAGAAGAAGGGATACCCTACTTTAGGTGTGACGAAGTCACATCATCTGTGTTTTATGTCCTAGGGTCAGTATTCAGAAACATTTTAATGTAGGCTTTAATGTAGGCTGACTTGTGTCTCTTCTAGTGGAGCGAAACTGTAGAAGTGTTTTCTTGTTTCTCTTTTATTTGCCTCATGAACAGTTATTAATAAGTGGATTGGGCTCCACAAGGAGAATTCGATTTGGTGTGCCAGCGTTTTGAACAGGACAGTGAGGAGACTGAGACTGTAACTGTCTCCCTGTTCACTTCTTCCTGGAACTTCTCATGCATTTTCGCAGCAATCATAATTATTGGCAAGAAATGCCATCATATGCCTAGTTCTGAGAAACAAAGAAGGTTTTGTTCCTTAGCTTTCTTCAGTGCTAATAATTGAAGTCCTGCACAGACAACAGAAGAGGGAGTCATGGACTGTGTTAGGAGTAATGAGCTCTGACTGGAAGTAAATGTGGTAATAAACAGTCCTCATGAAAGATCTGCCCAGCATTCGCGCAGTGAGGGGGGTCATTAATTGTCTCACATGCTCACAGTCAGAACTCATTACTGGTTACGTAAACCATGTTTAGTTGCATATGCTATAAATATATGCATTAAAAAATTCAGTCAACCTCAAACCTATTGGTGATAGCTGCTGAGTAAGTGACTTCAATGGAGCTTTTGATCTTGCTGATGCCCTTTCCTGCCAAAAGCGCCCCCTACCTTCCCTCCTCCACTTTCTACTCTGTGGTCCCAACTTCAAGCATGTGACATGAAGCCACCTTTGGTTTTATGATATCTCTTCTCCGAATCCATGTGACACATGAAGTTGGTACTATTCTTTTGACAAGTAATTATATATTTTGGCAACTCTTGGGTTGAATTTTTTTGGACTTACAAAGCGATGTAATATTTTGTGTTTATTTTTATTAATATAATTTAAATCATTTCTGTTTGGGAGCAGAAATCATGCCAAATACTTTAAAAATTTTCTTATGATTCATAGTACAGGATCTTGTATAAATAGATGCTCCAAATATTCGTTTTTTTTTTTTTTTTTTTCTTTTTGGAGAGAGAGAGAGAGGTAGGGGAAAGGGCAGAGGGAGAGGGAGAAACAATCTTAAGCAGATTCCTTGCCTAGTGTGAGCTCTACTCAGGACTTGGTCTCATGATGCTGAGATCATCACCTGAACCAAAATCAAGGGCCAGACACTTAACCGACTGAGCCCCCCACCCCCACTTGCTTTCTTTGCTTATTTATTACTTATTTTGCGGGGGAGAAGGGGAGAGGGAGAGAAAGAATCTTAAGGAGGATCCACACCCAGTGCAGAGCCTGATTTGGGGTTCAGTCAAAAGGACCCTGAGATCATGATCTGAGCCAAAATCAAGAATGGGATGCTTATCCAACTTAGCCACCTGGGCACCCCTAGATGCTCACGATTTTTCTTAATATTTATGTATTCATTCATTCATTCATTCATTATTTACTTTGAGTGGCCTTCTTCTTTAATGAAATAAAATAACATTCACATTCCCACAAAACTATAGGTAAAGTGTATGATGGAAGTTACTTCTATTTTTTTCTTTTTTCTTTTTTTTTAATTAACATGTAATGTATTATTTGCTTCAGGGGTACAGGTCTGTGAATCATCAGTCTTACACAATTCATAGCACATACCCTCCCTAATGTCCATAACCCAGACACCCTATCCTCCTGTCCCATCCCACCACCCCCCAGCAGCCCTCAGTTTGTTTCCTGAGATTAAGAGTCTCTTATGATTTGTTTCCCTCCTGATCCCATTTGTTTATTTTTTTTTAATTTTATTTATTTATTTAAGAGAGTGAGTGAGAGTATAAGCTGGGGGAGGGGCAGAAGGAGAAGGACAAGCAGACTCCCAGCTGAGCAGGGAGCCTGACTCTGAGCTGGATCCCAGGACCCCAGGATCATGACCTGAGCCGAAGGCAGATGCTTAACTAACTGAACAACCCGGGCACCCCTCTTAATTCATATTTAAAGAATATTTTTATTCCCTGTTGTCACCAAGAACATAGCCAAGTGAATTGTTTAGTACAAGACTTTGATGTTTTCTCTTCCCAGTTTCATTTGATGTTAATCCCTTAATTTATTTATTGTTCAAAGCCAAAATCCTTTCAAATTGTTTCATTTTTAAAAATTAAAAGTTAAAAAGCGGGGCGCCTGGGTGGCTCAGTAGGTTAAAGCCTCTGCCTTCGGCTCAGGTCATGATCCCAGGGTCCTGGGATCAAGTCCCACATCGGGCTCTCTGCTCAGCAGGGAGCCTGCTTCCCTTCCTCTCTCTCTGCCTGTCTCTCTGCCTGCTTGTGATCTCTGTCTTTCAAATAAATAAATAAAATCTTTTAAAAAAAGAAAAAAAAAGTTAAAAAGCTGTCTTCCATTAAACATTATGTTATTGTGAACAATGCAAAATAATGTTCATTTACATGAATGCGTGTAAGAGTAATGCTTAATTTTTTAATATAGTTTATTCTGTCTTTTAAATTGTTAAAATTGACTTACAGATATCAATGAATGCTTAGAGGACAACAGTGTTTGCCAAGGAGGAGACTGCATTAACACTGAAGGGTCCTATGATTGTACTTGTCCAGATGGATTCCAGCTAAATGACCATAAAGGATGTCAAGGTACTTCTCTGCTTTTTAGTCCTAATTTACATAGTTAAATTCTGTGATGACTCCTGATGGTAGTCTGCGGCTTTATCCATTTATATGTAAATGAGCTGTGCCAAATTATAGTTTTGAAATCTCTTTCTTGGGTCTACATCAACTATGGGAAGTCCTCACTTTACACTCAATATTAACTGAAACTCGGGCATTTTGGAACTGTGTCCTAGCTCTGCAAACTTCTGTGGTAGCTGAGATCACCTGTACTTTGCTGTTCCTTCCATGGGCCAATCTTGGTGCTAGATTAAAAATTATCTTCTGGCTTTTTTTTTTAAATGTCTTTTGTGGGTATGTTTCATTTTGTCTCATGGATGGTATTTATCCTTTTTTTCCGTGATCCCTGTTTTTATCCAGTATTCAGCTTTTTCTCTTCCTAAAAAACAAAAAAACAACTCGTTAATAATTTGGTCAAAATTAGAGGTATAGAATGCAGGGTTTTATTATTTTCCTTAAAGTGCTATCACATTGCATCTCCCAAAAGTATAGAGGACACAAGGCACTTGTAAGAATACAGCACCAATCATAAGAGCTTTAACTGAACACCTACTATGTGCCAATTGCTGTTAGGAGTTCATAGATTTGTGGAGAATTTAAGAGGCAGCTTTTCTTATATCCATTACACATGAGTAACTGAGGCTTAGGGAAATTAGCTTGGTCCTCCCAAATAAATAGTAGAGATTTGAGCCCAAGATCTTTTTCCACTATTCTTCCCTATGTTGCCCTACCAATTATTACCATGTTTATAGCAATAAGGGAGGAGACTGTGAGACTCCATATTTGTCCCTCAGTGTAGTACACTGAGTTACTGGTGATGCTGGGACTGAAAAATCAGATTGTTGGGACACCTGAGGAGCTCATTCTGTTAAGCATCTGCCTTTGACTCAAGTCATGATCCCAGAGTCCTGGGATCAAGTCCCACATCAGGCTTTTTGCTCAGAAGCCCGCTTCTCCCACTGCCTGCTGCCCCCCCTGCTTGTGTTCACTGGCGTGCTCTCTCTCTCTGACAAATAAATGAATAAAATCTTTTTTTAAAAAAATCAGATTGTCTAGATCCTTCATCTCAACTTTTTTAGCTCTACCTGGCTGCCATGCAGGGTTTCCTTTGTATTAGTCTTAATAAATCCATGCCTATTTCTTCCACCGAAGGCTCTCACTTATATTTACCTTTATACTTATATCTGCTACTTGGGTAATTTTTTCCCCTTAATGGTTTCCCCTCCATTAGCGAACTCTGCAGTATATCCCAAAGTACGTATAAGTAAAGGTTGTTGGAGTTCTCCTTTTCCACTGCTACTGGACATGAATAACTTTTTAATTCTGCATTGTCCTCAATTATGTCTTCTCTTTCATGTCCCGGATGTATAGTACTTGAAAGGGAGGATTTGTGTACTCTCTAAGACGTAGCGTTGGAATCATATTCTACCCTATGTCCGTAGTATTATCCACATCCATCTATATGTCCCTGTGACACCAAAGATTTGGGCCTTTGCCTCATGATTTTTAAAAATTAATTTACTTACCAAGCCCAAGATTTAACCATACTGCGATGTTCCCCATTGGATGTCCTATATTCATTTGTCATTGTGATGCAGTAAGGTGAATTTAAATTTTTTCAGTATTTTCAATGCAGAAAGTAAATGTGCTTGGATTTAATGCAATGGAGAAGAAATACTTGAATTATAAAATTACTGTGTGATTATTTCCATTTTGGAACTTTTTCATCCTCAAATGAATCTTGATTTATATAAAAATGCCAAGAGTTACCTCCTAAAAAACCCCGGTATTCTGTTTTTATTGCACACGTTTGGGTTTAAAAGCAGTACTTTCTTTCCTCCTTCCTTTCCTCCACAATTTTTGACCAAATAGAGGCAAAATAAGTCTTCTTTAAATGGGCAGTGATTTCATATTGCAGATTTCACAAACTCCTAGAGTTAAATCATAAGGAAGTAATTTAGTCATCTGATTTATTAATTATACTACTGTCTTCTCTCAGTACATTCAATTTGTGATTTGGTATCAACTCTAATATGTCACTTCTCCAAACATGTTTTATTAACTGTAAATCCTTATTAAGTTGACTTCAGGCTCAGTCACATGGGTGATTCTTTCTTTCCAGAATAAATGAATACGTCTGCTTAAAAAACTTAAATCCAAACACATGAAAAATATTCCTGAAACAGGTTTTAATGCCGTTTAGAGTATTATCTATGAGTCTTCTCCACCACCCACTTTCTCCGATTAGAGGCTGTTTATAACGGCAATGCATACTCCTCTTGTTTTAAATCCTGTCCCTCTGGCTGTGCCACTGGAGGCAGCCTTCTGATCTTTCACTCGGCCTGAGGTTACTAGCCTACTTCTGTCTAATCTCATGACTAGGTCCCATTCTGTACCCAGGCATCAATTTCAGTTTTGTTTTAATGCTGAAAATGAGATTGACGCCAGTGCTAATCACCATGGAACATATAATATATGAATGACAGTGTGTGACAGACCTAAGCTTTAAACTTTACCCAATAAGCTGAAGATAGTTCCATATTCAGTAGGGCATATTCGGTTGGAAGTCTAAGAGTCTCTTCCCACAGCAAAATCAAGGCTGCTATGCAGACAGCATGGCAATTCCATGTTAATAGTCTCTGTAGGAATGGGACTGTGTACATTGGAGATTCAGAACACACTTCAGTTTTGCATTTTGACTTACAGATGCCAAATTGTGAATTTCTGTGGAATCTCGGACCCATGAAAGAAACCCAACTTAAATATAGTCTGGCTTTCAGCTGAGTTGCTAGCAGCATAGTTTAGACATGCCTCAATAAGTACAACCCAAATTGGATGCATATGTTTCTCTAGTTCCAGATATTCGTGTTGTTCTTTCTTAGCAGTTTCCTGGAAAAAAGTCTGGGAATTCATCTTCAGTTCCTGTCATCAAACTTTTTAGACAATTATTTGTTAATCAGTGAATTCTCTTGAAGCAAGCCCTTCATGCATTATTCCCTCTGCAAAGCTGCAAGTTGGCAGCTTTTAAAGGGCCACATGGAGGCATAGGATGCAGTAAGGAGGAGGTTTGGAAAACCTCTTGGGCTTGGGCTAGATATGGACCTTGGGCTTGACCCCCTCCCCAGGCCAGTGGAACTTTATTGAACCTTGTCACCCAGATAGAGGTAACCCAACACAGCAGGCTGGAAAGAAAAAAATGAAACTAAAAGCCAAGAGATGGTCAGAGTTCAAAAAAAAGATGCCCAGTCTAAGGTATTACTAGTGGGTCGGGACGAATCATAAAAGGTATTGGAGATTTTATAAAAGAAGTAAAGGGTTTCACAGGGTGAAGTCACATTGAGAAATAGTCAAGTAGAAAATGATTCATTGAGCTTCCTTGAAATGCTGTTAAATCAGTGACAATAACAAGAGCGGGAAGATTGTTTAGAAATATGAGTAATTCCTGCTTGGTTTCTTATTTTGATTCAGTTGTGGATAAGCCAGCTAGTGCGAATTATATGGCCAACAGAATGGTAAAGAGTTAAGAATTGATGTAGACAGATGAATAAATCAGTGGTGTTGACAGAGGGTCAGAGTGAAGGGGACAGGCCAAAAAGAAGAGCACCAGGAGATCCTGGGTGCAGAGAAAGGAATAACTTTATGGAGGAGAACTCTAGGGTTGATGGGTAAGCATGTTCTCGAGGTCACTGGGAAGGGCTCGTAATCCATACGTTTTCCATGTGCCCATTAAGCTTTACAGCAACTCATGTTGGCTCCTGCCTCCCCTATTAGACTGTGAGCTTCATAATGGCAAGGACCCCAGCCTGTTCAAACTTCTCTTAGGAAGCATTCAGTAAATAGTTTTAATTGAATTAAAGATGGACTTCTAAGAAAGTGCATCAAGGACCTCTTTACTGAGAGGTAAAAGAGGCTTCAGGAAGGTAAGGAAATGGCCTTAGAAGGGCTCCTGCCTGCAGGGTTCCAAGGACCTGTGATAGTTTTCATGGCCCCAGTTAACTAAGAGTATTTTAACCAATCATGGTTTAATTAGGAGAGCATGACCATAACTGAGATTTTGTGGTGGGCAAACATCCCTAATACACTGTGAACATGCTGTACTAGGAGTTGGGGACTCCATTCAGACACATGGTTCTCTTCAAGGAGCTGTCAGTGTAATAAGGGACACAGATGAGTAAAACACTAATTAAAACACAGTGCAGGGGCACCTGGGTGGCTCAGTGGGTTAAGCCTCTGCCTTCGGCTTGGGTCATGATCCCAGGGTCCTGGGATCGAGCCCCATATCGGGCTCTCTGCTCGGCAGGGAACCTGCTTTCCTCTCTCTCTCTCTCTCTCTGCCTGCCTCTCTGCCTACTTGTGATCTCTGTCAAATAAATAAATTAAAAAAAAAAAAAAAACAACAGTGCAGATAGGTAGTTGCATGGGTCAGTACCGGTGTGAATAAGTGACCATTCTCCAGGAGTCATTAATATCATCATGTGGGCACTCGTGGCCACAATAATTAGCACTGGCTTGATAGAACATTTCACTTCATGCATTAGAAATGTTTAGAAGTGCATCATGACCCTGGCTATGGGGAGTGTAATCACATTTCATTGAGAACAAACAGGTCAGCACAAGACTTAACGCTAAGACGGTCAGCACATATGAACAGCGGTATAGGTTCATGAGTGTTAATAATTGTAGCTACCACTTGCTGACCCTTCGTTGTCCATTAGGCACTGCATTAAGCCCTTGACCCGTCATTCAAGAATTGGCATCACAAAGCTGTGCAAATAATAAAAACTTCACTGATCTGGAAGACCTTCCTTTTCTTGTATTTTATTTCTTTTATCCATTTTCTACCAAGTATAGATGGGAGGCTGTTTCATTTATATATTCAGCAGACATTGTGAAGGCCCACATTAGGGACCAAAGGGTATTGGTAAGGCATGTCCTGTTTTGCCCTTAAGTTCATGTTGTGTGGACGCCTGGGTGGCTCAGTGGGTTAAAGCCTCTGCCTGCGGCTCAGGGGTCCTGGGATCAAGCCCCACATCGGGCTCTCTGCTCCGCAGGGAGCCTGCTTTCTCCTCTGTCTCTCTGCCTGACTCTCTACTTATGATCTCTGTCTATCAAATAAATAAATAAAATCTTTAAAAAAAAAAAAGTTCACATTGTGGGAGTCAGTCGGCATGGAGGGGACCCAATGCTGTGGGGCTCCAACAGCTGTGGGAAAGATCAAAAAGAACACAGCATGCTCATGAATGAAGACCATTTCTCAGAATTTGTTTCTTAGTGTTCCTCAAGCCTCCAATAGGTCTTTAAAAAAAGTATGTTAAAAAATAATAATAAAAAAATTTTTTTAAAAAGTATGTTAAGGTTGATCGTCTGAAAATGAAAATGCTTTTTTTCATAAATTGAAAATGGTTGAATGTGGGCTTATTCATATAATTGAACCAAAGTTGTTTCTCCCTTAAAACTTGTGGTCTGGTGTAGGTACAAATAGCGCATTTGGGCCACAGAATAAGTGTCCGACCGTTTTGTAATGGAGTTGCTTACTGTATGTCCAGTAAGCATGTTTCATACTATCATATGAAACCAAAGGAAAAAAATTTTTTTCACATATTTGGAACTCGTTTCAATTCCAGATATTAATGAATGCGAACGACCCGGACACTGCGGTCCTCGTGGAGAGTGTCTCAACACAGACGGTTCTTTTCACTGTGTCTGCGAACAGGGTTTCTCAATTTCTGCAGATGGCCGTACATGTGAAGGTAAGATAAACCGTCAGGAGGCCTATAATTATCTCCTGATAAAGCAGAGAGGAAGGAGATCACTTTCTGTGAAACAGACAAACACCAGAAGACACTATGAGACACTCCTGATTTAAGGCCTCCAGGCATGTATGTATCAAGGTGACTCCTGCCCACATTCACGACTCAGGAATTGCTGAGATTTACGCATAGGATGACCTAAGGTTATAATGATGCTAGTACTCACAGTTGATTCCACTACTGGTACTGAATTAATTCATGGAAACATGCAGGACATGATGATTTTAGGTCCATGGGGGAGACCCAAAGGAAACCTGTAAGCAGCCTCCTTGATACAGCTCAAAACTCTGCCAGTTTTGATTAAAAGATATGATAGTCTTCACCATTGTAAACATGTCTTGTGTGATTCTTCTCTGAAGCACTGTCAACAGGGATTTTCCAGTTGTTTCTCTAACATCCTTAGCTGTGGGTTGGTGTATGTCCTTGCCCACTGGTATTTATTACCTTCTAAAAAGTTAATTGTGTTGTAAGATATTCAGATAACAACGTTGGCTTTCCTCTTTGCAACCTCGGTGTGTTTGCAGGGACACAGAACTGTTCATAGTCCTGAGATTTATGTTCTTAATGATTTATTAAGAGTTTGATAAATTGAGGAATAATTCATCTGAACCATTCTAAAAGTAAACTGAGAAGATTCCCATCATCATCATGATTTCAGTCCATCTCTTGGAACATCTAGTTCATCAAAAGCCAGCTAAGTTGTAAAGAAGTAAATCGCAAAGGTTCTATCCCAGGCCTGTGATAGTACCCAAATTCTTTGCTCCAAAAAAGAGCTCAGCAGGAAGTACCTCCTCTCCTTGCTCGTACCACAGTGGAATCGAGCCAAGGAACAGTGACCAGGTTCATCTGAAACTAATTATTATATTGGGAAGAATGAACTGATCTTATAAAATGCAGGAGATTGTTGAAATCACTCTCCTGCTGAGTAGACAAAACATTGATGCCAGATTTGGCTTCAAGTGAAAGAGAGAGAGGGTGGGTGCGGTTTGAGCAAGCGGATTTTGAGGGGTTTGGAAGCCCTCAGACGTTGGGAAATGGGGAAAAAATCATTAAAGGTGGCCATGGGGGTTTGCAAGGATTCCGTGGTGCGGTGATTCGAGTTTTACCTGAATTTTTTATTTAGACCTTGAGCCTGGAGTTCTTAAGAAAGACCCTGCGTGAATACACACTTTGTGCTGCACAGACCACAGTGTTCCCGGCAGTGGGCCACAGTGCTAGCCCACCTGGGTCTCGGAGGACACTGATGGGCAGAATGCACATTTCCCCGCATTCCAGAAAGATGCAGGCTTGATTCTTCATTTGGGTCTGGAACATGGATTATAAGGGCTTCCTTCCCTGAAAAATGGTCCACATTATAACCACCAGTGGCGGTGCTGTGCAGAAATTATGTTCAGAAAAAAACACAGGTCCCGTCCTATGCTCACGAGCCAAAATTACTCTTCTGGAAGAATATACCAGTATAAATAACCTTCACCTCCATTTTGTCTAAGCGATTTTCTTTTAATTCCGTGTCTTTTTAAATACCGATTGCTGCAACTCAAGAGCTATATAATCACCCTAATTCACTTGCAGTTCTAATTTTGTTAGGCATCTACTTGGCAAAGACTTGAATTTTAAAATACGTTTTTAGAAAACCTCCAGGTCTTTGTAAATTACTATACTTCAGTATACTTTCTTTGACACTTGGTCCCCCCCCCTTTTTTTTACTTTAGAAACTGGACAGTTTTATAAGTAATAAAATAGATAATTTAGAATACTGTGTTGATAGATGGTAGTGTAACTAGAAATCTCCCAGAGTATTAGGCATGTTATTCTCTTTCTAGAAGAAGCTTTGCAAAGCTTTCATTTTTTATGGGCTTACTCCGCTACATTAAACTGGTCCAGATTTTCTTGTGTTGGACTGAACCTGAAACTTGTGGCAGTAGCAGAATGTCCTGATTCTACCCCAGGCTGTGGTGTAGGGTGAAGCCAGCCCATGTGACCGGGACTAGCTGCGGAACTGATGTGCACAGGACTTGCGTTAACACTGAGAAGGGACTGGCTCTCCGCATGCCCGTCCACCAACTTATTTCTGAACTTTGGGTTTAAGCAGCCGGAGACTTGTGGACGCAGGGCTGGCAGAGTCTGCTCTAAGCTGGGCTGTGTCTGGCCCAGCTGAGGGTAGGAGGGCCCTTCCTGATTTCCCATGGCTTCCTTTGTGTCTGGTCCCACTTCCTGAAGCACAATGAAGAGGCCTACTCCGACAGAATCCAGTATTCCGACTTTCAGGGAGCATGGCAGATTGTACAGAAATAAATACAGCACCGTGGGATCCTTCCTTGCCCTTCTGTACATAGTGTTCTGGGAGCATGTACCTGATAGCGGAAGGAGGCACACCTTGATTCTCCTATAGCACACGAAGAACGACAGTGTTCTTGGACGTTCAGTTGGAGTAGAGTGGGAGGTACGTGGCGAGTGAACTGTTCATCTGTTTACTCATGTACCGAGTGCCTGTCTTGTACCAGCAAAACGCTGCTCTGGTCCCCTGGGAGCCTACATTGCAAGAGGGCAATCTGTGATAAATAAGGAAATAGTACACACAGAGAATTATGTTTTTGATCTTAAACAATTTAACACATTTATGCTTTAGGGATAGAATCTGGGGTGCCTGGGTGGCTCAGTGGGTTAAAGCCTCTGCCTTCGGCTCAGGTCATAATCCCAGAGTCCTGGGATGGAGCCCCACATCGGGCTCTCTGCTCTGCGGGGAGCCTACTTCCTCCTCTCTCTCTCTCTCTCTCTTTCTGCCTGCCTCTCTGCCTACTTGTGATCTCTCTCTGTGAAATAAATAAATAAATAATCTTTTTTTTTTTTTTTTTTTTTTAAGAAAAGTAAATACAGGTGATTGGGGTGCCTGGGTCGTTCAACCAGTTAAGCACCCAATTCTTGATTTTGGCTTAGGTCATGATCTCAGGGTTGTGAGATGGAGCCCCATAGAGCGGGTTCTGTACTGAGTGTGGAGCCTGCTAAAGATTGTCTCTATCTCTCCCCCCTGAAATATATATATATACTGCAGGTCATTTTTCTCCCGTCCCGCACATGGGTGTTGGAAAAGGGCAGGGAAACTGGACTCTTCGGATGGACTTCCTCCTCTCTACCTCCCTTTCTTCCTCGAACTGTGGTTCTTCTCCTCCTGCCACCACCTCTGGGTCCTCTTAGCCAGGGTGTTTATCTTGTGTAGACATGCAAAGGAAACGTTTCACCTCTTTAACGAAGTTCACTGTTCTGTGTCCCAATTTATCTTATTCGTGTGTTTTTAAAAATCACAGTTCTTTTGCTCTTTTATTTTTTCCTTTGTTGTTGTTGTTGTTGTTGCAGAGCTTTAACTCATGACAAATATTGATCATCCCATGTATAAATAAGCTGACCCAGAGTTTGGGCTCATCATCAACAGCAGAATGTGTGTGAATGGGAGAGGGGGGAAACTTGTGACCATCCGATTCCTATGTGTCACGCTTCTGTCCCCTGACCCGTGTGAAGAGTTGCCTCTCCCCCCCACCCCCCGGCCTCTTACTTCGCATCGTGACGCGCATGGGTCTCTGCACACTGCTCTGGCCAGCGGCCGTGGTGCTCTCCCTTTTGGGCATCCCAGTTGAATGAGAGTTTTTGCTCGGGGCCATCAGACATGACTAGACTTCACTATGCTTTCCAGCCCATTCACACTTTAGAATGGCCACACCGGTCTAGCAGGGACCTTGAAGGAGCCCAGCAGCCCAGCACTGGTAGCTCACAGAACCTAGTTAGTCATGGCTCATCAGGCCTCCAAACCATGGCCAAAACCCTTCCCTGAAGCGTTGTCTTAAAGAAAGCATCCTCACTGGTTCATTTGCCAAATATTACGTGTATGCTAGGTGCAAGCCACCGTTCTCCATCCTGGGGCTCTGTCGATGAACAGCATCAATGCCTGCTTTCTTGTAAACTACATAATGGGCTCGAAAGACAGAAGCCCTGTGGGGAAAAGGAATTAGAGCAGGGTAAGGGAGATCTGAAAGCTGGAGCAGGGAATGGAAAGCTGGTATCTTACTAACTCGGGTGGGCTGAATTGACCATTCTTCTCTATACGAAGAGAAATCAGAGAGATTTTGTGTCTGGGGAACAAATGAAGCCTTATCAGTACCTTTTTCACACTAAGGGATAATAGCCTGTCAATCCTAGAACAGAGGGCATGAGATTGTCTGCTGAGGCCGTTAGCGTCCTGCCCACATGAGTTCTCTTTTGACGGGGGAGTACAACTCAGAGTACATCGCCAAGAGCAAACCCTAATGTAAACTACGGACATGGGTTGATAATAGCATGTCAGTGTATGTCCATCAGTCATAACAAATGTTTAGGAACGTTAATGGTGAGGAGACTGAGGGAGAGGACAGGGGTTGGGGAGATGGGATTATCGGAACTTGCAGTAAAATTTTACTGTGAACCTGAAACTACTCTTGAAAATAACATCTATTTTTAAAAGTCAAGCATTCAAGTTAGTCTTATGAAAAACATTACCTGTTTTTCATAAGGAAAAAAAAATCAAAACCCTTCATTTTAATTCCATGTTCTTCCTATATTTTCCACCCCTGGTTGTTATTTCTTACTTTTAAAAATAATACCACGGTCGGTCTATGTGATCAGAAGCTTCTGCTCCCGCTTTCAAAACAATTCTAATGCTGATTCCGAATTTGACAACTAAAAAGATGGGAAGCGGACTTCTTATAACATGGTGACTAAACCCTGAATCCCAGCATATTCAAAGAATCCAGTCCTGTTGTTAAATGGCCCTAGAGATTCTAATCCTGTAACTTTTTAGGATATCTTTTACAAACCACTTCTTGCTAACTCACTCATTGGAAAGGGAGAACGTAATCAGAGGCACGTGGTCAGGATAGCTAGCTTCCTGAACTTGGCCGAGAACAGTGATATCAGAAACACTAAAAGAGGGGCACTGGCTGGCTCAGTCGATAGAGCCTGTGACTTTTGATTTCAGGGTTGTGGGTTCGAACCCCAAATTAAGTGTAGACACTACTAAAAATAAAAATTAAAAAACAAAAAAAAAGCCTAAAAGAAGTTAGGTTCAAGCTCTGAGGCTAATTTTGTGTTCATGGGAACCAGAAAATACGGTAAAGGCAACTTTTGCCAAATGGAAGAAATAAAAACTAAATCTGGAGCAGCATGGTGTTGTTCTCAGATTTTTGGTATGTTTTCTATAAAGAGTATGGAAAGAAAGTATAAAACCATTGCTGACTGTGCACGGAGGCACTTTGGAGGTTTTGTGGCACAGAGATAGAACTTTCTGTCACCAAGGAGAAAATATTTTTTAAAATGGATTTAGCCAAGTAGGACATTGAAGTGCCCTGACTCAGTAATATATTACATCTGGGCACTTGGCCCAAAGATTTTTCAGATTTATTTTATTGCTGTTGTTTTGTGGGGTTTGGGGGTTTTTCGGTTTTTGGGTTTTGTTGTTGTTGTTGTTTTAAGTAGGTTTATGGTCCCAAAATGAAAAATCTAGTGAGAGAATACAACCTGAATGTTTCCTTTCTAAAGAAAGATCATTTAGATTAACAATAAGATCCTCTTTACCCCCCGTGTAAAAAGGAAAAGGATCTTACAACATTCCAGGTAAAAAAGGGCTTCCTGCTATAAAGACTACTGTTCTTCACGCTCGCTCCTGTGAATACACTTATGCAGAAGTGAGTAAAAATGGATGTTTAAATCATTAGGGAGAGAGCTGAGGAAATTTTGCTGGAATAAGCTGCTTTTGGATCTGGAATACATATTTTCCATGCATTGCTTGATTGTCTTCCGTATATCAACATTTTTATAAAGAAATTCACAATAGTAGCAGAGAAATTCAAGAGCTCTTCCTAAGCCTTTTATCACCGCTGACCTTTTCAAACCCCAGAGCTATGGAAAATCATCTGTTCACAGACGGAGAAGTAAACACTTTCCTTGCAGCCAAAAAACAGACCTGGAACTGCCAGAAAGTGAAGTCTGTAGATAGTCCGCTTCCCCCTCACACCTTCTGTTGCCACCCAGCGCTTGGCTGGGGCGCCAGTCTCTCTGCAGCTACTACCATGAGTCCTTCGACGTCCTTTGCAAATAAAATACTCAATAGGTCATGGAAAGTTGTTGAGAATAGTATTTGTATACATTAGGCTTCAGTTGTAGTATTTAATACATCGATTCCAGAATTGGGTATTTGTTGGCCATTCTGCTGATGGAGTATTCCCTGGTAGGACTCCCAGCATGAGTAGACTGGAGGTTCTTCCCATAGTGGATGTCATGACTTTATTAAAAATGATTTCACTTGTTGACTTCTTCTTGGGAACCAGGCATGATGCTAAGGACATGGTACCAATTTTCTCATATAATCTTCATGACAAACCAATGGGTAGGGTGAGTATTAACTGGAATGCTTTTGGCTGCAATGAACAGCTTAAAACAAGGAAATTTATTACACTAAGAAGTGTAGAGATGGTCACCTCTATTTTAGGTCTTTATTCAAATGTCTTTCTCTGGGAAACCTTTCTGGCCACCCTTTCTCACATTCACCCTCTAACTCTTCCTGTTCCCTCCTTTGCTCCCTTTTAGCCACCTTTTTCTGCTGCTTTCTCTTGTAGTTTATTGTCAGACCCCACTCCTGGATGCTGAGGTTGATGAGACCGGTCTTGTTCACAGCTGTATGGTGTTGAGAATAATTAGGGCACAATAAACAGTGCATGAATGAAAAGGTAAAGAGGAGGTCTGTAACTCATCCTGGAATATCAGGAAGCAGGTACGATAAGATGACTCCAAATTGAATGTATGGTGTACTTTTGTGCAGTCTTTCCTATTTTTTGAAGACTTAATTCTTTCAAGCACACCCTGCATAGTTATTGGGTACAGAAATGGTTAAGAATTTAGGGTGTGTATTGGGTACAGAAATGGTTAAGAATTTAGGGTGTGAGGGGCGTGGGTGGTTCAGTCATTCAGTATCTGCCTTCAGCTCGGGTCATAATCCCAAGGTTTAGGATCGAGCCCCACATCGGGCTCCCTGCTTGGCAGGAAGCCTGCTTCTCCCTCTCCTTCTCCCCCTGCTTGTGTTCCCTCTCTTGCTGTCTCTCTCTCTGTGTCAAATAAATTAATTAAATCTTTCAAAAAAAATTTTTTTTAGGCTGTGGGAGCCCGTGGGTGAGCATCTGCCTTCAGCCCAGGTCATGATCTCTGTGTCCTAGGATCGAGCCCCGCATGGGGCTGTCGGCTCAGTGGAGAGCCTGCTTCTCCCTCTGCCTGCTGCTCCCCTCCTTATGCGTGCTCTCTCTCATTCTATCTCAAATAAATAAGTATAACCTTAAAAAAAAAAAAAAGGCATTTAGGCTATGGATTCCAAGTTCGTGGGCTTGAACTCTTACTCTACGTCTGAGCTGTGTGAACTTAAGGAATTTACTTAAGGCACATCTGCCCAAGTTCCCTACATGCATAATGCATTCATGGCGTCATTGTAAGAGTTAAGTATGTGGATGGGTGTTGACAAGTATCCGCTAGAATGGAGCCTGTCCCCATAGATGTCCAGGAATGTGAATTCTGTGCAGTGTGTTAGCACTTTTTACATTGAAACCCTAGTTATGTTGCCATTTGTTTCCTTAACCTGTGGACATCTAAAAGGAGGGAGCATCTAACACTTATTTGTTTTTTTATGTTATCAGTGTTTACAAAATATACGACGTACAGTCCGATTGCATAAGTATTTGTGAATTAAATTGTCTGTTAGTTCTAAGTCTAAGTCTGGATATAAATGAAATACTACATATATTCTATCTACTTCTAAATCCCAAATTTATTTAATGTAAATTATATAAATCATACAAAATATAGGATAATAACCCATTTATACATAATTTGCTTTAATTCCTTACCCTTTGTTTTCCATAAGAGTTCTAGATGACTGACTTTCCTATTGACCCACTAAGTTTTAAAAGATGGCAGGTTTTAAAACGGTTCATGAATCAATTGCCAATAAACCGATGGCTAATGCTGATGTTTATTTGCATTTAAATGCCGAAGTTGTTATTTCTAGAGATACACTGTCTATTTTCTGTGGCTTCATAACTGATCTTTCTTGGCCTCCTATTTGAATATAGAAAGAGAAAAATTAGAGTAGCGAAAAAAAATGGGAATTTTTTTTGGCCGATCCTGTGTTGCTTTTGGGGCCTAAGTGTCAAAAAGATGAATCTGGGGTTTGATGTGTTTGGCCTGTGCTTAGGGCTCTCTCCTGGTCCTCGTTGGCAGCACCTTTTAGCATAAGAAAGACTATATGAAAAGAGAAAATGTACAGTATGATTCTGAAGTTAGAGGAAGATGTTTATTTTTTGGAAAATCTTGGTTGTAAAAATGTGCAGCTATTAAATTAATGCAAAGATAATTCAGTGGTTATAAATAAATATATTCAGAGAAAACGGTGCATTTTTAAAAAATGTATAGAGTGTAAAACACAAAATCTATTTCACACATTATCTTTTGCAAGTAACTGTGTTAGTAACATGCAATTGAAGTTCAAGCTATTTTCTGTAAGTATCTAAGGGGACATTTTTCTGAGTGTCATGGAATTTATTCCCCGTGGAGTATTCACATACTTTAGTTTTTGTGGTAGTCCATTATATAACAGCAAATCAGGATTATTCTTTACCTTCAGGAGCAGAGAAGTGTTTTTTGTTTTTTTTTTTTAAGCTTTCTTCTCATTTCTCCCCTTCACATTTTAAGGAATGTTTCTTTTCTGTAGCAAATGTAAATCCTTCTCATTCACTTCTCCAGTTTTTATATAAAATTTTGTCAGTCCATAATGGGAAAAAACGGCTTTTTGAATTCAGAAATATGCTGCGATCCTCTTTTTGTCAAAAGAAACCTAAATGACTTGAGTATACAGGTTTAGGTTTTGTCCAAAGAAAGAGTGTTTTATGTCTCATTGAAAATGCCCTGCTTTTCAACTCAATTCAGAATTTTTCCTCTAAGTGTCACAGATACTTAGTTTGGGATTTTAGCCGATAATATTGAGGTTTGGTTTTTTTTTTTTTTGTTAATTGAACAAACATCTGTCACATACAGTGGCTTCCCCACCCTGTGTCCTGGTTCTCTGAGAGGGAAGACAGGCGCCAGGGGCATACTGCAGACTCTTGAACCTGTTTCCTGACACATGTCCTCTCCAGCTGTAGGAACTGAGCCTTTTGAACCCCCCTCCATGAGGATCCCCGAGACCCAGAGCATTTCCCCCATGTTCACTGCGTCAACTTGTTAAGACAATTTGAAATGTAAAGGCTGAAATACTCTTCTTGGATTTTTTTTTTAAAGGAATGAATCTAAGATGATTTTGTTCATGAGGATTTTCATTCTTGACCTCATTTTGGATGATAAAGAGATAATCTTCTATACCTTTGTCCCACTGCATTGTCTTTGAAAACCCACTGTAAGTGAGAGTCAAGGACTTAATTTGAATTCTTGAAAAATTCTTAGGACTCTTTCAGGTGTTCAAACAAATTCACAAAACTTAAAATCTTACTAATTTGGGGGGCGCCTGGGTGGCTCAGTGGGTTAGAGCCTCTCCCTTCAGCTCAGGTCATGATCCCAGGGTCCTGGGATCAAGCCCCGCATGGGACTCTCTGCTCAGCAGGGAGCCTGCTTCCTCCTCTCTCTCTGCCTACCTCTCCACCTACTTGAGATCTCTGTCAAATAAATAAATAAAATCTTAAAAAAAAAATAAAATCTTACTAATTTTTATATTTTATCCTCATGTAAAAGGATGTTTTACTCCCACTGTTTATCTTTAAATTTATGCAGGGGCCATGTGGAGTGGGGGGAGAGACAGTAACTGGGACCCACTCCCAGTGATTCAGGTGGACTCTGGAGAGGGGCAGAGCTGACAAGGGCTCTGTCCAGATCACGGGTCTCATCATTAATGCTTAACCATCAAATATGACCTCCCCTTCGAACCTTAAATGTATCTTCCATTTTCTATTGTGTGTTTAAATAATAATAATTCCTAAGTTAGATATCCTAGAATATTAGAATTCTAGTCTGTTCTGAATACATAGCAGTGCTGTTATAATCTTAAGTAAATGATTTAAAAACTCACTCCATAATAATTCTCACCTTCTATAAGACCAAAAAAAAAAAAAAATAGAGGCATATTAAGGACAGAGAATCACATAATTCCCTTGACTTGCAGTGAGTCACATAAAAGTGTAGTTACATTTTTAAGGAAGACTGTTGTGTCACATATGCTTTTTTTTTTTTTTTAATTTATTTGACAGAGAGAGATCACAAGGCAGAGAGGCAGGCAGAGACAGGGAGGGGACAGCAGGGTCCCTGCTGAGCAGAGAGCTCGATGTGGGGCTCGACCCCAGGACCCCAGGACCATGACCTAAGCCAAAGGCAGACGCTTAACCCACTGAGCCACACAGGTGCCCCCACATATGCTCTTATATATCCACCTATATTCCTATTAAAAAAAAATAGCTTGACTTTATTTTCTACTTGGAAGAAATTAAATTTCACAGTATTTGGCTTATTACGGACAGATAGGGACATATTATGGACAGTTCAGGATTACTATTCAGAGTCCCTTAATATTTTAGTCTAATATATACCTCTTACCAATGAGAGAGAGAGAGAGAGAGAGAAAATGAACTTTTTGAAATGGGTAAGATGGTCTTTAACCAAGAAATAAAGCAGTGTGGATTGGCTCTTCTTTTTAAGTAAACTTTCTAATTGCTTAAAATGCATAAAAGAAAAGTGCATGAATCGTAAGAGTACAGCTTGATGAACTTTTACAGAGTGAGCGCACTTGGTAATGAGCCCCCCGAACCCCCCCCCCCGAGCTTCTTCCTACTTTTAACCCACTCCCCTCCCCATGACCCAAACAGAGTTCTATTTTGTCTTTGTTACCCTGGCTTTGTTTTTGTACCTGTTTTTGAACATCTTATCAGTGAAGGCATACGGGAGGCACTCGTTGGTGTCTGACTTCTTTCATCCAGCATCATGTTTGCAAGCTTCATCTTCGTTGCTGTATGGTGTTTCATTGTATAAAGAATGTCTCCATTGCATAGATAAGCCAGCTCTCAGAGTCCTGGTTCACACCGACCAGATCTACTTCTGAGCATTTCAGTTCTACCTCCTTGCCAACCACTGGTGCTGTCATTTCTTTTCAAGGTTAGCCTTGCTTAGTAAGGGATATCTCGTCATGGTGGCTATCGATTTGTGTTTCCTTTGTGAGGGTTGATGTTCCACAACTTTTCACACCCTTATTAGCTTTGGGGGTATTTTTTTAGTTATCTAATTCTGCATAACAGACCTCTTCAAAATTAGGGGCTCAATACAACTGTCTAAAGAAATGAAGCCAAGTTCTTAATTTTAATGAAGGCCAGTGTTTTAATTATTTCATTTGAGATTAGTAATTTTTGTGCCTGTGGTCTTTGCAAATCCTAAAGTCATGACGATCCACTTTTTAAAAAATATTTTATTTATTTGAGAGAGAGAGTGAAAGAGAGAGAGAGAGAGAACAAAGGCCAGAGAAAGAGGGAGATAGAGAGAGAAGCAAACTCTGCGCTGAGCAGGGAGCCTGCTGTGGGGCTCAATCCCAGGACCCTGGGATCATGACCTGAGCCAAAGGCAGTTGCTTAACCAACTGAGCCACCAAGGCACCCCATGATAAAATTTTATATTGTCTCCTATAAGCTTTATTTTATATTTTACTTTTGGAATCTATAACAGTCTGATACTGTTTTGTGCGTATGGTGTGAAATAGAGGTCAAGATTTATTTTTTTCCTAAATGTATTCCAGTTGGATCGCCTCCCTTTATTGGGAAGAGTACAATTTTTCCACTGATTTGCACTAGTAACTTTGTCGTGAGCAGTGTGTAAATGCGTATGAGTCTTTTTCTTTTTCCTTCTGTCCACTGGTTGGTTTATCCTTACACCAACAGTATATTGTCTTAACTATAGTAGCTTTATAATGAATGTTAATGTATGTGCTGTAAATTCTAAAGTGTGCAGTTCTGTTCTTAATCAGGGTGTTATTCATGGCCCTTTACATTGCTATGTAAGTTTTATGATCAGCTGATCAAATCATACCAGAAAAAAAAATTCTGCTGGGATTTTGATTGGAATTGCATTCAATCAATAGATCAATTTGGGGAGATTTAATATTTTACAATATTGAGTCTTCCAATGCATATATATATAACATATCCCTCTATTTAGGTTTTCTTTCATTTGTTTTGGTGTTTTGTTGTTTTTTGTATAGTCTTGGACAGAGTTTTTTTTAGAGTTAATCTTAAGTAAGTTTTCAGTATTTTTATGTTTTTGCAAAGGGTGTTTAAAATGTATTCTACCCTTACAACAATTTGATTTTTGTGCATTGACCTTGTACTTATGAGCTTGCTAAACTTACTTGTTATTTCCCTAAGTTTATCTGCAGATTTGTTTGGATTTTGAACAGAACAGTTATGTTGTCTACAAATAAGGTAGCACTAGGTTTATTTATTTTCTTTCAATAATTATACCTTCTCTTATTACACTATCTAGGACTTGCTCTCTGATAGAAATGGTGGTAGCTAGCTTACTTGTCTCATTCCTGATCTCAGCAGAAAAAGCATTGAATATATTGACTATTTCTTAAATTTTGATGTTTGCCATAGTTGTTTCTGGTATGTACACTTGTAGTTTGATGAGAGTCTTTATTCTGAGTGGTTTTTAATGATTACAGATGCTTTTCCTGCATCTATTGAAATAATTGTGTTATTTTTTAAATCCTATTTCCCCCTTTATTCTGTGAGGAGTTACATGGACTGGTTCCTCCCACCCCCCATTTGTTTGTTTTAAACAAGATAAAAGTTTATTTCTCTCTGTGTAGCAGTTCAAGCGTAAATAATCCGGGGCTGAGAATCCAGGTCTAGAGTGCTGGACCCCGGGTGACATCTGTCTTGTGTTAACTTTGACATGCTGTAAATCATGGTAGCTCCCCTGCCCACCAACACATACATATTTAAGCCATAGTGATTTTTTTTTAAGTAAATAATACCTTTACATTCTTACAATAAACCTAACAGTCATCCTATAGTTTCCTTATACAGTATATCCCTGGAGTCCAATTGTTAACATTTCGTTGAGAATATGTGCATCTGTGTTCATTAGAGAGATTAACCTTTAATATTCCTTTCTTTGAATGCTCTGTGAAGTTGTAGACTCAAGGTTTTTCTGGTTTCATAAACTAAATTTGAAAGTGCCCCCTCTGGGTTTTTGTGGAAAAGTATATGTAAGATTCGTGTTAGGGGCGCCTGGGTGGCTCAGTCGGTTGGTTGGGTGTCTCCCTTCAGCTCAGGTCGTGGTCCCAGGGTCCTGGGATCAAGTCCTGCCCCAGGCTTTCTGCTCAGCAGGGACCCTGCTTCTCCCTCTCCCTCTGCCCCTGCTGTGGGCTCTCACTGTCTCTCTCACTCATTCTAGCTCTTATATAAATAAATAAAATCTTTTTAAAAAACTTCATATTAGTTCCTTCCTGACTTCCTTGAAGAATTCACAAGTAAAATCATTTGGGCCTGGAAGTTTTTGGTTTTGTTTTGTGTGTCTGTGTGTGTGTTTGGGGGGCTGTTATGAAAGTTTTTTAAATTGCAGTTAGGATTTCTTTTTTTTTTTTTTAAAGATTTTATTTATTTGACGGAGAGAGAGATCACAAGTAGGCAGAGAGGCAGGCGGAGGGGGGGGGAGCAGGCTCCCTGTTGAGCAGAGAGCCCGACATGGGGCTCAATCCCATGACCCTGGGATCACAACCTGAGCCAAAGGCAGAGGCTTTAACCCACTGAGCCACCCAGGCGCCCCGCAGTTAAGATTTCTTTAAAAGATGAAGTAATGGTCTCAGTTCTTGGACCATCCATGACAGTTTTAGTAACTTTCTTTTTCAAGGACCTTATCCATGTTAAGTAAAATTTTAGGTAAATTTCCAATTCTTTCGCATCAAGTTGTTGATAATACTTTTTCTTATCTCACCTTAATGTCTGTAGAATGTGTTAGTGATGGCTTTCATTTTTTATTTAGTAATTTGTGCTTACTTTGTTTTGTTCTTAATCAGTGTTTCATAGGTGTTAGTCTTTGCAAAGGAACAACTTCTGTTGATTTTTCTCTTTGTTTTCTATTATGTTAATTTCTGTTTTTATAGTCTTTCTTTGGGCTTCATTTGTCTTTATAACTTCTTGACATAGATCCTTAGATCATTGGGGTTTTTTTTGTTTTGTTTTTGTTTTTTGTTTTTTTTTTAAGGATATTATTTATTTATTTATTTGACAGACGGAGATCACAAGTAGGCAGAGAGGCAGGCAGAGAGAGAGGAGGAAGCAGGCTCTCCACGGACCAGAGAGCCCGATGCGGGGCTCGATTCCAGGACCCTGGGATCATGACCCAAGCCGAATGCAGAGGCTTTAACCTACTGAGCCACCCAGGCGCCCCTAGATCATTGGGTTTTTAAACTTCTTTTCTATAATGTGTATATTCTTTTCTGATATATATTTATGGCTATATATTTCTTTCTATGATTGGCTTCATCTGCAGCTAGAAGTTTTGATATGTTTTTTGCTATTCAGATAAAAGTACTACAAATGCATTGTCATTTTTTTTTTAGAGGGGTTTTGCTTAATATCCAAACATTTGGGGAATTTTTTTTTTTTTTAATACCTGAATACCTCTCTAGCCAGAGAACATAATTTCAATGATTTCAATCCTTGGAATTTGTTCGGGTGTAGAATATGATCAGTTTTGGTAAATATTCCTTGTGTACTTGAAGACAATGTGTATTTTGCAGTTGGATCTATATAGGCTAATTAGGGCCCAGTTTACAAGTTGTTTAGATCATTACTATCTCTATTGTATATTTGTCTGCTAATTACATAATTTACTGAAGGGGTGTTTTATAATCTCCCATTATTATGGAAATTTATCTGTTTCTGATTTTAGTTTTCTGAGTTTTGTTTTATATATTGTCTGACCGTGGAATTAAATAGTGAAGTTTTTGTGACTTACTGGTGTATTGACGCTTTTATTTCTTTGAAATGTCCCAGTTTGTCTCTTTCAGTGCATCTAGTCTTTAAATCTACTTTGTCTTTTATCGGTATAACTACATATGTCTCTTTTAATTAGATTTTGCATGGTTTGTCTTTTCTCACTTCTCCATGTTCTTATTTTGAAAGGGCCCTTTTCTTAGAAGTAACCAGGATATGGTAGTTTTTTTTTTTTAATCCAGATTTACAATCTCTATCTTTTAATTGGAGAATTTAGTTCATATACATTTAGCATAATTACTGGTATTGGGGGTTCAAATCTACTCTGTTTTCCATTTGTCTCATCTCTTTTTCCTTTTTTTGGCTGCCTTCTGGAGTTTTTATTATTTTATCAATCCTTTCCTACCCTTCTTCTTTATACCTATTTTTGAAGAATGTTTCCCTATGATTTGTAATGAAACAGTGTATGAAGGAAAAATAAAATAAGTTTGGGATTTGAAACATACGGCCCAAGGTTTATTTCCACAGAGTGAAAAGTAAAATTGCATACAGTACTCAACTGTATCCTGTAGGAAAGTCATTCTTCAGTAGAAAACATTTATAACTGGGAATTTGCCATTTGTATTGGAGGAAGGGATTAAGTCCAAAGTGTTTTTAGTTTTCATTCAACAGAATCTCTGGATTAATGTTCAGAAAATTATACTTTTGGGCAGGGTCTCCAGAGTTTTTGAAACTAGACAAATACAGCTTTGTATGCAACAAACAAACAAAAAAAAACTTGGCTAGGTTAAAAATCATGAAGATTTTTCTTTTTGCTCGCTTTCCATTGTAGTTGCGATTATTGAGAACTCCTGTGGTTTTTTAACTTAAAATATGTGTGTTCTATTATTAATAATATTTTTCCTGTGTAATTTTTTTAAAAAGATTTTACTTCTTTGAGAGAGAGAGACAGCAAGCAAAAGAGGGGGAGGTGCAGAGGGAGAGGGAGAAGCAGACTCCTGCTGAGGCCAAGAAGGGAGGCTGATGTGGGGCTTGAACCCAGGATCCTGAAATCATGACCCTGAGAAGTGTCTGAGTCAAAATCAGACTCAGACTGCGCTCTGACTGAGCCACCCGGGGCCCCTCATGTAATTTTTATCATTTTCAAGCAAGATACTTGATTTTAAAATAGAGATTTAAAAAAAAAAAAAGACATTCTATGCTTAGTTGAATTGAAAGAGATATTTAAATGTTTTCAGTTTTTAAATTCTTTTTAGAATATTAATGAATATTCTACTTTTATTTATATAGTTTTATTTGCTTTTTCTGGTTAGGGTGCCATCTATACTTGGGTATACACTCAAAGAATTTTCTCCTTTTAGTACCTTCAAATAATTTTTTTCAAATATGTAATTTTTTTTATTTTAAGAGTAGCATGTGCTCATTGCATAAAATTTAGAAAATCATTAAGTACTGAAGTTTTTGTGACTTTATAAGTATAAAATCATTTTTTGCCTGCCAGTTAATATTCAGCCTCTTTCTTTATTAGGGTTTTAATTTATTTAAGTGTTTAAATAAGATCTTTATACCTTTTATTTTTACCTTTCCGCTTTGCATTATGTTATTTGTGTTTTATTGATCTTTAAAAATAAATTTTTGATGACCTCATAATTCCATAGCATGATTTACCATGTATTTGTAAAAGTATCTTCTGAATTATGGAGCTAGACTGTTTCTTTTGTTGTTGTTGCCATTTAGTGCTCGGTGAATACACATCTATATACATGTTTATTTTTATCAGTGATCATGTCCCTAGACTAGATTGTAAGGCATTTAATACAAGATCAAAGGACAACCTTACAGGCCTTACCCACACCTGAGACCACCTTGCTTTCCAGAAATGTTCTGCTGGTTTCTGCTTCCATCAATACCCAAAAGAGACCTAGCTCTTAACACTCTCAAGAAGCATATGTTTGGGGCACCTGGGTGGCTCAGTTGTTAAGTGCCTGCTTTCAGCTCAGGTCATGATTCGGGCATCCTGGGATTGAGCCCCATAGTTATCGGGGTCCCTGCTCAGCCGGGAGCCTGCTTCTCCCTCTCTAGCTCCTCTGTGCTTGTGTTTCCTCTCTTACTATCACTATTTGTCATAAATAAATAAAAATCTTAAAAAAAAAAAAAAAGAAGCAGGGCACCTGGGTGGCTCAGTGGGTTAAAGCCTCTGCCTTTGGCTCAGGTCATGATCCCAGAGTCCTGGGATGGAGCCCCACATCCAGCCCCGCATGGATCCCTGCATCAGACTCTCTGCTCAGCAGAGAGCCCGCTTCCCCCTCTCTCTCTGCCTGCCTCTCTGCCTATTTATGATCTCTGTCAAATATAAATTAAAATCTTGAAAAAAAAAGTTTTCGTTCCTATTTTTCTCTTCATTTGTTAAAGAGAAAATCTCATTTTAATCTACCTTTTACTACCCATGAGCTTAACTTCTTTTATATTTATCTCTCCTATGAAATATTTTTTTTTTTGCCTATATGAGGTAGAGTTTGTGTTTTTCTGACCAATTTATGTGTATTAAGGATAATAATACGTATTGCATGGAGCACAGGGTGTGGTACATAAACAATGAATTCTGTTACACTGAAAAGAAATTTAAAAAAAGAAAACTAAACGACCATAACGGGTGATTTAAAATTATACAGTAAGAGGTAGGGATAGATAAAAATAACATAAAACCAGGTGGCATCATTTTTGTGAATTATGGGACAACATTAATATAAAGAATCTGCATTTTTAGAGTTTACAAGAGAAAGGAAGAAGGGCAGACAGTGTATATAAATAAAGGCTGATAATTTTCTCAATTAAAAAAAGGATAATAATGATTTATCAATATTTTATAGATATTTCCCCCATTCTTTAATTTGCCTATTAATTTTCTGAACCTGTTATTTCTGTCTTACCTTTTTACTTTGCCATTTTCTGTATTCTGTTGTGATCAGTTGTATACTTTTATTTCTTAGCATATTTATCTCTGTGGTAGTGTTTTTATATTTAACTCTTTCATACTCTGGGATATAAGCGTGAATATTTTCTTGCCATTCAGTTTGTTCTTTTATCTTCATCCTAGAAGAGCTTCTCAAGTTTACCTTTGCAAGTTTCAAATGCAAGTTCCTACAACATAAATTCAGCTTCTTAAACTCCAGTGCAGCTTTCATGTACTGTTGCTTTTGGTCAGATGGCACATGGCTGTGTCACCAGTGTTCTTCCAGCCCATCACCACTGTTTCAGTGGCTCTTTGTCCCAGGCTAAGGCAGTAAGTGCTCAGCCTCGGGTTTGGGTGGTAATATGTTGTGCCATCTTTTTAGGGTCTTGATAAGTGTCTAGCAAGGGGCAGGAGGAGGCCCTGTGATTAGACACATTTTCAACTCAAGATTGGGTCAAAAAAGCTTCCAGGAGGCCCCAGCTGAATCTTGAGGATGGGCTTGGAATAAATGCCACAAGCTAAGATTTTCAGACCTGAAATATAGGGTAAGTTTAGGAATACTAAGTAAAATAGTTTCAGTTAAACATGTAAAAGGGAAAAAAGTGATACATAAGACATAGCTAAAAAGGTAGACTAAGGCTGGATCATGGAAGTTGTTTGCTTTTGTATTAAACAAGTAATACACTCAGTGTTGCCATTGCACACCTATTCTGTGCCAGACTTGGTTCCAAACTATGGACATGTGATGTGAACAAAACAGATCAAGGATCTGCATATGCAAGGGGCAAGCAGTAAATATACAAATAAACTTTCCAAACAGCATGTTTGGAAAACACAAACCATTATGGGTGGTGTGAAGGAAAGAGAAGAGACAGTGAGAAGGAGGAGGAGGGAAAGCTCTCTTAGGAAATGGCAGTTGAGGGGCACCTGGGTGGCTCAGTGGGTTTTAAGCCCCTGCCTTCGGCTCAGGTCATGATCTCAGGGTCCTGGGATCGAGCCCCATATCGGGCTCTTTGCTCAGCAGGGAGCCTGCTTCCTCCTCTCTCTCTCTCTCTCTCTCTCTGCCTGCTTCTCTGCCTACTTGTGATCTCTGTCTGTCAAATAAATAAATAAAATCTTAAAAAAAAAAAAAAAGGGAAATGGTATTTGAGCTGAGCTCTGTAGAGTGAGTTAGCTTCTGGAAGAGTCAGGTAAGGATGGCAGGTGCGGTGGAGCATTCCCAGGGGGAGTTGTAGTGACAGCAGAGACTCTGAGGCACGGGAGTAGTAGATGCATTTGGGAAGGTGAAAATGTAAAACACCTGTGGTGGTGCTTATAGAGAAGGAGGCACAGTGACTCTTAGGCTGGAGAGTCAGGGGCAGAATATGCAAAGCCTCCCCAGAAACATTAATGGTTTGGGTATCATTCTAAGTGTAAAAGAAACAGACTGGTTAATTTTAAGGACAACAATATACTACATGTCATTATTTTGAAGGTGCATATTTTTAATACTATAATATTTGGATGTTTCTTATAGTGATTTTTTTTAAAGCAATATGAAACAGGTGGCAGAATTTCCCCCCCCCCTTGCTTAGAGGCACATAAAATATTTGTGTCCTTTTTAATGTATGTACTCTTACATTTGGTTTTACTCAGTACTCTGTATATTTAAAACACACATCACCCAGGATGCTGTTTGGAAATGAGATTAGAGGGACAAGAGAAAAGTCAGGAGGAGTCTTGCAGGATGTTGTTCAATCCAAACATATTGGTCCTCAGGCTAGTGTAGCAACAGTGTGATGGAGAGAAATGAATGACTCACGAAATCTTTTGAAAATGGAACCTGGTCTTGGGTTAGAGCATAGTGTTGGTTTGAATGTAGGATAAGAAGCAGAGGAAATACGGAGGATAGATCTCTGGTTCTGGATTTAGCAACTAGATATTTGTTGGCACTCTGCTCACGGGACAGTGGGGATGGAAGCAGGTTTTTTGTTTTTTTTTTTTTAAAGACCACATTTATGATTTGGGTTTATTAGAGCTGCCCATTTAATATCCATGTGGTTGTATCAGGCAGGCACTTGGATCAGTTTATATCTAGTGCTCAGAAGAAAAGTCTAGGCAGAAGAAACAACCTGGAGTGGTCAGATACACATGGTATTTGAAGGTTATCAGGGTAGATGGGGCCATCAAGAGAGATACAGAATGAGAAGGAAAGAGGGTCTAGAACTAAGCCCTGAGAAACACTAACATTTAGGAAGAAGTAGAAGATTGTGTGGGAGTGGCCACAGGGTTAAGTGGAAACCCAGGAGCATATAAGAAGTAGAAGGTACTTTAAGAAGAGTGTGGTCAACTCTATTAAATACCACTGAGAGATCTGTGAAGATGCCAGTCAAGAAGAGTCCTTTGGATTTTACAAAAGGGTGACCTTATCAACAGCCATCCCCGTGGATTAGTATATTTGAGAGCCACCCAAGAACATACAAAAACTGATGGTATGAATCCAACATGTTTGGAAAGGTCCAGAAATTTTGCTGTTAGAATGTTGACTAATTGAACAACAACAACAAAAAAGAACGAAGAGAGGATATCAGAAGAGTGTGATGACTGAATTGTGGGTAGGTAGTCAAGAATGAGTCCCAGGCTTTTGGACTGGGATGATGTTTGTGTTTTTAGGGTGGTTTTCATTAGGATGCCTTTAATTTTATGGATGGTAATATACATTGTCCACATAAAGATTGATTAAAATCAGGGCAAAATTTGGGTTTGCTTTCTCTGGAACTTCTAGCTGTTTCCAGAAATCCGATGGGAGCCAGCTCTGGGTAATTTTTAAAGAATAATTTAAGTAAATTTTTTTTGAAATAGTGGGTTTCAAAACTAGGAAGAAAATGATCTCTCCCTGGCTAGCCTTCTTTACAAGATTTCATGTACTAGAAAGCTGGATTTGAAGTATAATTTGCTACCTCTATCATTTCTTTGCTGCTTATGTTAGGCTACTAGCTTTCAGAACATACTTGTGACCATCAAGGTCCCAGGTTTTTCCCTTCCCCTTCTCCATCAGGCATCGGTGTGGCAGTCCAACGCTGCACAAGGACGTCGTTTTGCTGTTTTCTGGCTCATCCCCATTTCTTAGAACAAAGTTCTTTTCCTTAACACATGAGGCCCAGATTCTCCAGCCTTGTCGCTATTGCCAGACCTCGGTGGACCTTTTTCTTTTAAAGGCTCTTTCCATATCCTATTGTATTGTCTGGACCATCTCCAAATCCAGTTTTTAATTTCCTATTGGCTAAATTTTATTTTTTTTCTTTAGGCCCTGCACTCTTCCGCTTAATTCTGGCTTCTCTCCTCTGCTGTGAGAGAGACCTTAATCTCTTTTGGGCCAGCCGCCATGCCATTTTAAAATTCCTCTGGGCAGCGATGCAGCTGGTTTAACATTGTTCAATCCCACTTCTTGGCTGGGATTTACTGTCTCCTGGTCGGCTTCCGTTCCTTTCAGTAAGAAGTAGGAGGGTTGCATTTCCCCTGAAGCAGGAACCCTACATCCCTTCCAGTATAAGCCTCCCCCCAGCACCTCCCCCCGCCCGACTTTTTTGGCTTTATTTTCCAAAGATTCTGGCACCAAATATTTAACCAGTTGCAGTTGGTCAGGAAGCTCTGAGCTGAAATAGTAGGTCATTCCTTTTTTTTTTTTTTTTAAGATTTTATTTATTTATTTGACAGAGATCACAAGTAGGTAGAGAGGCAGGCAGAGAGAGAGAGAAAGAGAGAGAGAGAGGAGGAAACAGGCTCCCTGCTGAGCAGAGAGCCCGATGCGGGACTCGATCCCAGGACCCTGAGATCATGACCTGAGCCGAAGGAAGCAGCTTAACCCACTGAGCCACCCAGGCGCCCAGGTCATTCCTTTTTGAGAGTAAATTCATAGAGCCCCACTGCTAGACATGGTCCTGGGATTTCCCAGGCCTGCAACACCCTTGGAGCTTGACGGGCCTTTCTTGCAAGGGTCTCCCAGAAATATAGCCTCTTCAGGACATACAGTACCTTGGGTGTTTAGTTTTCAAGTAAGATACTGCTTTGTTCAGACTTTGTCCAAGGATAGGAGAAGAGTACTTGATTAAACCGTAAGGCAGTAGGAGATAAGTTAGAGAGTGGGTATCTTGACTCACATCTTTGTGGTGAAAACATACCAGTATGCTTGTGGGACTCACAGACATTTGTTTCTGCTTGTCCTCTTGCACTGGCCTTTTATAACCATCACTGTGATGGGAGGCAAGAGGTCGTGATGGCTAGAGCCACAAACTTAGATTCAGAAGGGTGCTCCTTCCCCGCGCTCTGCTCCTTGGCCAGCTCTGATGGGGTAACCTTGAGGCAAGTTACTTAGCCTCTCTAGGCCTCAGCTTTCTGGTTCTTAAAATGAAGGGGTTGAACTGGATACTCTTCAAAGTTCCTTCCAGTTGAGACAAACCCTATCATTCATTAAAAAATGTTTGGATGACAGGAAGGCTTTTTCTTCTCAACCATACAGCTGTGGAGATTTTCCTGTGAAAGATTGCTACCAGAAATGGGACTCAGTTTCTGTCATCCACCTCTCTAGAGAGTGCGGGCAGCGGCAGGACGGCCATTAATGAGCTTTCGCTTCCAACAGGTAGTTATGGCCTACTCAGAATAAGAAGAAAGAAAATTGGGAGGCCTGTGTGGCTCAGTTGGTTGGGCGGCTGCCTTCGGCTCAGGTCATGATCCCAGCATCCTGGGATTGAGTCCCACATCGGGCTCCTTGCTCGGCGGGGAGCCTGCTTCTCCCTCTGCCTCTGCCTGCCACTCTGTCTGCCTGTGCTCAATCTCTCTGACAAATAAATAAATAAAATCTTAAAAAAAAAAAAAAACAGAAGAAGAAGAAGAAGAAAGAAAATCAACAGCACAAAGATAGGACATGTTAAAAAAAAAAAAAAAGAAACAATTTTTTCTTAGTTCAGAACAAAAAATATGAGGAAGAAAACCAAATCATTTTGTTAAAAACGTATATGCAGATAGAGATTCCTTTCTCCCCATTCCCATACTTTTTGGTATATAGTACAGAAAACCTAATAGAATCATTGGGGTTTTATTAGGAATTTCATTGTTGAGGTCTTTGAACATAGTTGGTAATTTTCTGAGGAGTAAATAAGCCTTATCCCAGAACCCTAATCCCTTTTAGAAAAACATGCCTCTTTTCCATACTTTCACCTTATTTTGTAGCTCACTTTACCTAAGGGAGAAGGTGACACCAAGTATCTGGCCTTATGCTTTTATTTGAGGATTTGAGGAGCGTGGGTGGGGTTCTGCTCTTATATGTAAAATTCTTGATAATAATTAGTAGGTTTTGAAAAAAGCTTTGGTCTGTGGAGAAAAGGTACCAGGTAAAAAGCAATTAGGCAAGGAAAAGAGATGTACCAAATGGGTCAAAAGTTAAGACCTCCTAAATGTGGGCCTTTGCTCCTTTAAAAACGAGCCACTGGTAGATAGTTCTAGTTACCCACGATGATGCTCTATTTCTTTCCGATGGTTATGTTATTCTTGTTATTAGAGAATTCCTATCAGTGATCCACTATCCTTGGTCTGTGTAATTCTTCCTTGAATTCATATCTATATTTATAATATTTATATCTGCCTTGCTGTAAAAAATATTAATGGCAAAAAGTTGCATGAGAAATCAGCAGTCTTGTAGGAGCATAACTAATTCATCTGGGTTGTCAACGAAGAGATTTCTGGAAAGTCATTTCTTCATCACTCATCTGGGAGACAGTATGACTGGTGATAAGATCATGCGTGGCTCTTCCAGATGCCAAAGCAGAACTGGTTTTAGTACTTTAGTAGAATGACCCCTTCATTAAGCAAAGAGAAGACCTCTCATGTTAGCATCATTCAGAATGGAGTTTCATATTAAAAATATAAAAAGTATTAAAAATCAGCTTCAGGGGACACCTGGGTGGCTCAGTTGGTTAAGCAGCTGCCTTCGGCTCAGGTCATGATCCCAGCGTCCTGGGATCGAGTCCCACATCAGGCTCCTTGCTCCGCAGGGAGCCTGCTTCTCCCTCTGACTCTGCCTGCCACTCTGTCTGCCTGTGCTCGCTCTCTCCCCTCTCTCTCTGACAAATAAATAAAATCTTAAAAAAAAAAAAATCAGCTTCAGTAAAACAAGATGGTGTTCACTTGTCCATGTAATGAAGCTTTCATCTTGGTAAGCTTTTATTCTCACATAATAATAAATGTTCTTGCATTTTAGTTTTATTATTATAGAATTGATCTTAATTATAGGAGATCTTAGAACTTTTTATAGACAGGACTAACAATGGAAAAATATCTCCGCACTCACGTCATCAAAGACAATTCTAATGAAATAGTGTTGTTTTATACAGGTCATTAGAGAAGTAAAATGCATGTTGTCCTTTTGTTCAGCTATTTCCTTACCTCATTGTTGAAAACATGGAACTGCTGAAAGTTACAGTGTATCGTTTTCATAAACTATGAGTTGTTGAAGAGCTAGTCTCCAGCAGGCACTCCACGTTATTTTTTCCTATTCATTCAAATCCAAAATATTGCTCATCTAAACTTTCTGTGTTAATCACTGATACATTAATTCTGAGGCTGCAAGATGCCCAGTAACTCATAACCATCTCAGAACTTGTTCACCTTAGGTCAGTTTCTCAGTTCCTGAGCTGGTGGCCATTAGCACGAAGTCATCATCTGTTGTGACTGTGCAGAACTCATGAGAAGGAAAGCAAGAGATGTTATTGCAAGAATCTGGGCTAAAAGCCGCCAGATTTTCAGCACTGGTTTTCCTTCCTCCTTCTTTGCCGTCTCATTTTAGCAGGGAGCTAAGTTGCCGGTGACATTCAGTTGGAGGTTTTCCACCCCAAACAGTGGCCCTGGGAGAGGGGAGGACAGCAGCGGCACAGAATGCTCTGGGAGGAGAGAGGAGGGACCCTGAAGTCTGACACTTGGGAGGTGTCCCTTGGGCTGACTCCTGATGGGCCAGGAGGAGTTTCCAAGCAAAACTGATGGTGGGGAGACTTTCTAGTGGAGAGAGGGAGTGGAGGGCTCCAAGTCAGTGAGAAGACAAAGACCATAGCGTTTTCAAGAACTCTGGTGTACTGAGACAGCTGAGACATAAATTGGGAAGGAAGTGTTGGCTAAGAACTCTGGCTGGATGCTTAGCCAAGAGCCGGAGGAGGAAGGGTGCTCTGTGCTCTGCCAAGGAGAGTGGTTGGTTTCCTGCAGTCAAGAAGAGATCCTGAGTATTCTGAAAAAGGGAATGTCACTGATGGGTTTGCTGTTAGTGAAGAATGGGTTAGGGACATGACAGAGGAGAGGGGGAAGCATGCTGCCAAGATTTCTAGCGAGGGTGACTGGTTGGAGTCTCTGATGAAGAGAGTATAGGAGAAAGGAAGGTGAAGTAAGATGGGTATGACCGTCAGCTCAGTTGTCATGAAATGTCCCATAGTTTCAAATAAATGGCTTTAAATGCTGGAGGTCAACCTTTGAGAAAGATTAGGAAATCATCAGTGTATAATTGATAATTTGAAGGATTTCTGCCTTTCTTTCCAGCTCTTAAATCCTGTGGCTCCGTGAATAGTTTCTTAGACAAATACCCATTTCTAGAAGTCTAAAATTAGTAATGGCCTGTATTAAGTGATTTGATGATACTGTGTAGTTACTGATCTCACTGTTGTGGTCAGTAAATAAATCCTAGCCTTATGCTGACACTGGAAACCCATCAGAACAGATTTACTACATGTCATCTCTGTGTTAGATGTTACAGGGGAGAGTCAGTTTTTTATTTTTTTTTTAAGATTTTATTTATTTATCTGACAGACAGAGATCACAAGTAAGCAGAGAAGCAGGCAGAGAGAGAGACAGGGAGGCAGGCTCCCTGCCAAGCAGAGAGCCCGATGCAGGACTCGATCCCAGGACCCTGAGATCCTGACCTGAGCCAAAGGCAGAGGCTTAACCCACTGAGCCACCCAGGTGCCCCGAAAGTCAGTTTTTTTAGATGTGAAATAATGTCATTGAGTTTTTGGTTCAAGTTGAGGGAGGAGATAGAGGGAAAAAAAAGGGGGGGGGCAGAAATAAGATTTGTCAGTCAGCTCAGGAAGTGTGGTTTAGGAATAATACAGTGAATTTGGTTTCAGGCTTGATAAGTTTGAGATTAGAGTAAAAGATGAAATGGAAATGATTAAGACTAAGAAGGATCCTGGCTGGAGATAAAGCTTTGGGATTCATTCCGAGGACCGTGGTAATTGAAATCCAGATTGTCTGGAAAGGGTGGGACAGGGCAACGCTAAGGAAGCAGCAGATCCCAGGGAGCCCGAGCCCTGGCAGACCCCGTCTTCAGACTGTGGAAGGATGGGGGCCAGCCAGCGTGGTTAAACATCGATCAGGAATAATACTCTTGTCACGGGGTGTGGGAAGAGAGAGTTCAGGGAGGGACGTGGCCCGCCTGGGACGTCAAGCATGATGGTGGCTGCTGACTGGAAAACGATGGTCAGACTTACGGACGGGTCAGCCGTTGGTGGTCCTTCTCCAGAGGAGCTTCATGGAATAAAGAGTGAGAAAGTGAGTTTGTAGGTCAAGAAGGAACAGGGGGGGGAATAATCATAACAATGGTTGGCCCGTAGTGTACGCTTCCCATGTCACATGCCAGGCACTGTTCTAAGCACTTTACTTATACATGTTCTTTTGTTGAGTCCTCCCCGTAATTTTAGGACTACACCAATGTTACTAGTAGTCGTGTGGCTACTAGTTTGTTTTTTACTGGTGAGGTACGTGAAGAACAAAGGCCATGCATATAGATCCGTTCTTCTGAGACGTTTTGTAGCAGTAGAATGAATGGGAAAGCACAGTAGGTGACCTCACAGTGAAGTGAACGCTATTCCGGGAGATTTTAACATGTTCGAAGTCAGGGAAGGGAGGAGGAACTGAGGACGCTAGAGAAGGACGAGCAGGTAGGACTCAAGCGAGGAGAGCGTGGTAGGGAAAGAGCCCAGCCTTGAAAGGAGAAGGAACAGTTTTGTTTGAGTTGAATAAAGCAAAAGTGGGTGGTCCCTCATTGTTTACAATTCAGAAGCGAGACACTCTCTGGACTTATGCTTGATTGTGTTGGAAAATTAGGAAGGGAAGCGAAACAATTCCCAAACCGTCATTGCGTTCATTTTCTTTTTCTTCTGGAAAGTTTCCTGACTCGACATTAAACAATTTAGAAAGAGCAGGGCCCCCTGGCTGGCTCCTTGGGAAGAGCGTGTGATTTTTGATCCTCGGGGTCATGAGTTTGAGCTCCGTGTTGGGTGTAGGGCTTTCTTAAATAAATAAAACGTTTTTAAAAATTGAGGAAGAGCAAAGTTCAGTTTTATTAACTCCTCCAAACTAAATTCCGTCAAGGGCTACTTAACTTACCATTTTTTTTTAAATCATTTGTTATCTTCCCATGTATTTGGATGCAGCAATTGCATTTTCATCATTGTTTCTCCAAAAGCCTGTGTTTGGGGAGCGTGTAATCCAGAAGCAGAGAGGACAGAACCTGACAGATGCGAGCGTGTGGTATGGCAGGAAACCAGGAAAAAGGGAAGGGGAACGAAAAGGCGAAGTCAGTCACTTACAGTCAGTCACTGTGAGGATAAAGACGTGTATCTAGGGGCACCTGGGTGGTTCAGTGGTTTGGGGCCTCTGCCTTTGGCTTGGGTCATGGTCCCGGCGTCCTGGGATGGAGCCCTGCGTTGGACTCTCTGCTCGGCGGGGAGCCTGCTTCCTCCTCTCTCTCTGCCTGCCTCTCTGCCTCCTTGTGATCTCTCTCTCTGTCAAATACATAAATAAAATCTTTAAAAAAAAAAAAGTATATCTAAAAGTCTGTTTTTAACTTCATAATTGAGACATCACTTTCATGAAAACATTTTTATTGGGGGAAAAAAGGCATAAGATCACTATCATCAAGTTTTTAGAGAACACGTGAATTCACAAGTCGGCCACTGGCTAACGGGGGTGTGGGGGGCACAGCATGGACATTTAGGACCTTGAGTGGCTATAACTTGAATAGGGCAGACCGGTCGGCTGAACTCATCAGATTCCCTGTCTCTCCTCTCTCTCCTCCTCCCCCTCCTCCTCCTCCCCCTCCCCTTCCCCCTCTTCTCACCCCCCTTCTCCTCCTCCTCCTCCCTCTCCTTCTTTCCTCTCTTCCTGAAAATGCTGTTGAGATTTGTCCAAGGTTATCTATAGGGATGAGTAAGTGACCTCTGCAGAAAGAACTGTGAGCATTGACCATGATTCAGAAAGGGTGACCGTACTTTGCCGGGTTTCCCTGGTAGGAGAACGTACTCTCCTTGGAAATACAGGGTTGAAAGCCGGCAGAAAACAGACAGTGGCAATTCCAGCAGCTCTTTCTGTTCGAAAACATTTCCTGAGGAAAAGTACATGTTTTCTCACAGAGCCCAGCCTTTGTCTCTGAAGACATTGTCATCAAAACATTTTATTTCTATGTAAAATGTTCTAGAAGTCCATTCTGTGTAAACATGATCATCTCAGACCAGTCGAGGTATGTCGAGCACCTCTGTCGATCCATTAATATCTGGTGTTTGTCAGTCTGTGTTTTGTGTCTGATGTGAAATGTCTCTTTTGCAGATATTAATGAATGTGTAAACAACACTGTGTGTGACAGTCACGGGTTTTGTGACAATACGCCCGGCTCCTTCCGCTGCCTCTGTTATCAGGGCTTTCAGGCCCCACAGGATGGGCAAGGGTGTGTGGGTGAGTGTTTAGATTTCTTTCCACAACATGTTTCACGTCCCCACCTATTGAAATGCAGCCCTAGTTATCCAGAGCAGGAGAGACTGTAAACAAGATCATTGGGATAGAATTTCATCCTCATTCGATGTGATCACCCAGTTTGGGGGTGTGCAGAAAGATGGCTTCTGAACTTGCTCAGGACATTAAGAAATAAAGAAGAAGAACTGAATTCCATGTGTATTGAAAAAAGAACATCTGTTGAAACTGAGCTGTGGCTACAGAGCCCTTCTGCAGAGTCCCGCCTGCACAGGCAGCTGTCTGGTGTGTGGTATGGCTTGTGGGTCTTCACGATGTACCTCCTTAAGCAGTGCAGTTAAGGAAAAGTGTTGGCAGGAGTTTCATTTTCCAAGAATGACACCCGTAAAATGATGCTTCGGATTGTGCAACTCTCTTTCTCCGGTCTGTCTGGGTTGATGGAGCTGGAAGGCATCCTGAATGTCATCACATGTCCTGGAACAGGGTCCAGCTCATGCTCCTATAGACAACACATTTTATATCTCCTTTTCTGATCAGCTGTGATTGCTTTAAATCAAAATCATTACAAAACATTTGCAATAAGAGCCATAATCAGGGAAGGAAGAAAGGCTATGAAATGCAGATCCTCACAGGTAACGAGGCTTTTCCTTTATGCTTACTCTGTCCGTTTCATAGCAGACACTGTCTCAGGAGGAGTCCGTAACTCCTGAGTTTGAACGTCTGCAATTCCAAGCACATCCAGATTAAACGGGGGAAGCAAAATTGATTTCCCCAAAGTTTAGTGGTGAAATTGCCCCCGTGAGTAGCCGCCACTTTAAAACTAACACTGTCATCATTGCTGGTTCCAACTCCTGCTTTAGTCTCCTTTGCGCTAAAATGCAGGCAACAAAAACTGTCTAAATGTTTTGACAAAACAGGTCAGGTGACCTGCATGCCACCTCCCAGCCTCAGCACCTCCTTCCTCACCTCGAACGCTCCCGCGACGTAAAATGTACATCAGCGTGTGGCTGCTCACGCGGCTGTGCAGGGATGGGGCTGCTGTTTGCTGCTTCTGCTAGAGACATCTTCCCAGTGTCCCCTTGCCTGAGTGGGGATTCATCCCACTGTCTCCTGAGGATCCTGCCCCTCTCCTCCCAGACGCTGTCCCCACTCCAGCTCGGCACGGACCCCTCCTCCTGCTTCCCGAACACCTTTCTCAGATTCAGCTACAGAACTGCCGAACTGCGGGGCTGTCATTAGCGTAGACGGCCTGCAGCTGCCTTCTCCGAGGCCTCCAGAGCCCGTGGTTGAGAACCTTGTCTCTCGTCCTGGCTGGGACTAATGGTTGGCCTGTTGTAGGTGCGTGGCCAATTTTAACTGTGACCTGCTGAGATAGCAGCTATCCCACCGCAGACTCCATGTCCGCTCCTGAACCTCTGGTAGAGGTTCACGTCGGACCAGTCTGATGAGGACAGCAAACCCATCCTGACGTTCTGTTTCAGCCCACAAAACACCATCCTTAGAGGAAGGATATTTGTTATCATTTTACTGAACTCAACAGGTGTCATTTCATCTGTTCATTCACACTCCCCAAATATTAACTGAGCGTCTACTATATGCACCTGCTGCTGGGTGTTCTGTAGGATTTGAGAATCAGATCATCCCTGAGAGCAAACCTTGGCCATTCTGTTTCCTCTACTTGGACTCTGCCTGCGCCTACCCCCTCACTCCCCACACCCTCTGACCCCCCCCCATCAACCCCCTTTCAGCTCTGCTCCATATCGCCCCCTCATCCTTCAGCTGGAACTTGGGTCCGGTATCCTGTCCCTAACCCAGCCCTTCCCTGAAGGTCCACTGTTCCATGCTTTCCTTGCACTTTTCATTCTTAGCGCTTACCACGACTTGTGAGATCGTCTGGCTGATTTCCCTGGCTTGACTCTAAGCTCTGTGAAGGCAGGAGTTGGGCCCGCCTGCCTAATCATTGTTGGCCCAGTGCCTGGCCCGCAGAAGTAAACTAGAAAGTACTTTTTTGATGGAGTGAATTCATTCTCGTGGGAGAGATACCAAGAGTCATGTAAATAATACGAGTTAGAAAGTAGAAAGTTCCATTTGACATTTACCAAATTGATAAATGTGAACTGGCAAATTTCTAAAGTCAATTTTTCTGGTCTACATTATGACTGTCTGAGTTGATTAAATATGCCAGCTCTCTGCTTTCCTTCATGTTCTAATACCTTTCATAAGCAAAACCCAGCTCATTAGGTTTATATCTGTTTATATACAAAGTGAAATGGAAAACTGAGGTAATTACCCAAATAAGTCAAGATTCATAAACTTTTTGTCCAATTAACTGGGTATAGCAGGTGAGAATAAGATTTTTTTCCCCTAAATGATTTGGATAATATTTAACTTTATATAATATTTAACTTTGTATAAACCATCTCAGAGTACGCTTATGAGAGCTGATGTTTGTGCGTGTTTAATGCATAAAATACGTGAGCATTTCAGATGTCAATTCAAGTACTTTGATGAACTGGGCATTCCTTAATAAAATTTCTTTGGACGAGACACATTAAATGTAGTGTTGGGCAAGGTCAAACGTTAGAATTAGCCCTTTTTAGGACTATGTGCTCACATAATATTGAATAAACTGTACTCGGTAATAGATTCCTGGGCTATGTTTTAGTTAAGTATTAAGTACAAACGAATAGCACTTAGCAAAATAGAAAGCACCCGCAGAAGACCTGCAGAATTTTTAAAGGCACAGCCCGTGATACGTTCCTGGAATAGTTTGTTTCATGTGAATGACTAACGTAACCTGATGAGTATTTACAGGGGTCTTCCCTTCATTTCCTAAAGGGATACACACCTGATTTCTGGTTGTTGTAGTATGGACATTTTGGCTACTACTGTATTTTCAGATATATGAATAGATTGAAAACAATTTTGTAATGAATGTAAGAACGGTTCTTGTTTCTGAAGTGCCAGGTCTGCTAATTTTCCTGAATTCAAAAGCGAGAGCAGACTGTCCTGTTCTTTAAGACCTCATTATGTCAAAAAGTCAAGGAAGAGAGAATTAAATGGTCAGGGTGTACACAGGCCGCTTGCAGTTCGATCCCAGGGCCCTCCGTAAAGTGGAACTGGAATATGGAAACTTGGCTTTGTGTTTTCATGGTCCTTTTACACGAACCGAATTGTGCAGCCCCGTCTTGAGGAACCCCTTCCCGAGAAAATAGCGAGAGGCTCTGATTGCTCACGGGGGACCATTTGGGACCAGCAGACACCACTAGCCCTGGCACAACTGGTAAAATAGAGAGCCATCAGGAGGGAGGCATGCGTCTGACTTGATCTGTGCTCCCTTTTCCAGATGTAAACGAGTGTGAGCTGCTCAGTGGGGTGTGTGGTGAAGCCTTCTGTGAAAACGTGGAAGGGTCCTTCCTGTGTGTGTGTGCTGATGAAAACCAGGAGTACAGCCCCATGACTGGGCAGTGCCGCTCCCGGGACTCTGGAGGTAAGTCTCTGTGGCTCCTCTTGGGGGCTTATCCCTACTCAGGTTTGAGCCACACGCTCTGGAAGTGAGGTAAGGAATAACCAAATGTCCTGGAACACTGCTGTGTTTGGAAGTTCCGTGCTCTTTCCAAGCCTGCCTTATCAGTGAATTAGGATGTGGTCAGTGATGACTGTTTGAGCTAGATGGCCTCTGTCGTGCTTTCCAACCCAGAGACGCCATGGGTAGGGTAAAGGATCCAAAATGATGAGAACATTCACTGGGAACCGCTCACAACTGAGAGAGCCATCAGCTCAGGGTTTAACATGGCGTCTTCTCACTAGGTTGCATAATCTTGCTTTCTTGGCCCTCCGAGAGGCGTATCTTGACACTTCTCTAAATTAGAAGCAACATATAGGCCTCTTAGGATCTACAAAGACTTCCACTTGGAAGAGTTAAGGTGTTTTTTTCAGAAGTTGGCCCGGAGAGTGGCTGTGTTTGCATTCGTTTAAAATTTGATTTAGTCTGTGTCATCATGGCACGAATCGAAATGGAGAGCTGATGGTTTTCCAGATAAATTAATCAACTAACAGATCACTCTTTTAGTGTGTGCCATGTAGCTATAGTTTGGTTGTATTTTAAGGGAAGCAAAAGACCAAATGGTCATTCGAGAGCCAAATAAAATGAAACATTGGCCATTTGACTTTCTTGCTCAATCTCAGTGATTATATCCATGCTTCTAAGAGAACTCTCACTACTTCTCGATAGGGTACACTTGTTCTGTGTGAAATAACCATCTTTGCAAGTAATAGGGAATAAAATGTAAAAATATTTTCCCCTACACATATTCTTAGTTATTAAATGTAGAAAGGAGGGGTGCAGAATTACACAAAAAGACGGCAGTTCACAAACATTGTGAAGGGGACAGGATGAAGTGTTACTGGGGTCGCTCTTCATTCCAGTGACCACCCCTGTAACGCATGAACCAAAGAGAAAAGACTTTTCATCTCAGTTGTTCCTGTAGTAGCAAAAACAAACACTCAGGGATGCCTGGGTGGTTCAGTCAGTTAAGCCGCTGCCTTTGGTTCAGGTCATGATCCCAGGGTCCTGGGATCAAGTCCTGCATCAGGCTCCTCTCTCTCTCTGACAAATAAATAAATAAATAAATCTTTAAAAAAACACCCAGTCAATAACCTGGCTGGCCCATAGTAGGATTGGGTAAGTATCTTTTTCTTCTTTGTCTTTGGTTCTGTAGAATAACACCTCACCCACAGTATCATTTTGACTAAAGTCATTCACGTATTATTGTACAGTCATTGAATGATTCACATGAAGGTTGGGTAGTTAAGCTAAATGCGTGTGGTCCCGTGCTGAGTGACAGACCAGGCTCTTCAAATGATTACAGTCTGTGGTGGGAGGGAAGAAGAGATGATATTTAAAAAGATAATTATTGGAATTAATGGAAACTTTAGTTTAGTCCTTTGTTTTCCAAACTTCTTGTAATACTTTAAATTGGAATGACTGTGGTGGGCTGCTGTTTTCCAGCTGTGTAAGCTTGGGCATATCATTCACCTTTTATGAGTTTTTATTTTCTTGCTTACAAAACAGAAAGGTGGTATTTACCTCACAGAATTTTATGAATTTTTTAAAAATCTTCTCTGTAAAAGCCATTTGTTAATGGCAGAGTTCAATAGGAAGTAAGCTCTAATCCAAACACTTAAGTGATGCCTCTTTCTTATTTTTTTAGAATCTGTTCTGAAATAATAGACCTTTTAATGACTTTTTTCCAAAATAGATATTTTTTTGCTAGAATGTTTTAGCACCATCAAAGAATGGTTCAGGGGCTCCTGGGTGGCTCAGTGAATTAAAGCCTCTGCCTTTGGCTCGGGTTGTGATCTCGGGGTCCTGGGATTGGGCCATGCATTGGGCTCTCTGCTTGGCGGGGAGCCTGCTTCCCCCACCCCCCGCCTGCTGTCTCTCTGCCTACTTGTGATCTCTCTCTCTCTGTCAAATAAATAAATAAAATCTTAAAAAAAAAAAAAAAGAATGGTTCATTCACTTCACATAGACTCGAAATGAGGTGCATGTCTGAGATCCTAAAGCTAGCTCATTTCTTTTCTTAGAGATCAGTGGTGCTTTAATAGGATCGTGAGACCACCTGAACCATTTTGGGGGAACGGGAGTAATTCATTGTAAGCTGCTTCTTAAAACTTTACAATGATTCATTTTGTAAGCCTTGTTCCTCATCTCCTATTTTTAAGTTTTTCTGTAACAAAGTTCCTAACACTTGCTTTGCTTTTTTCCTCCCTTAGTGTCATTGCCCTCTCAGTGACTCTTTCTGGAAAGTTCTCCCAGTCAGAGCTCACTATGTACTGTCCTGCATTTTTTTTAAAGAACTTCATTTTGATCAGATTCATAAATCTTGTTTGCCAATGGTTACATAGTTTCTTTTCCTCTTAACTTTATATCTAATCTTTCCATTTATGGTTTCTTACATATTTTCCCCCATAGTTCTCTAACTTTTGCTAAATATTGTACATACCCAGTTGTTTTTATTGGTCCATGTCAGCATAATCTGACTATATAGTTCCTGGCAGCTCTGACTACTCTACCTCAATTTGCATATTTCTTGGCAAACTTTACTGATGATACGCAGTCTTAAGATTGTCTGTGATGACATCTTCATCTGAGCAGTTCTCTGTCTGGGTACTGAGAGACCGGCCAGCTGTGAACCACAGGAGATTTCCCTCCCTGACTTCTTCAGGGCCAGTAGTTGACCTGCTATTTAAAAAGGTGATTGAAGCTGGAAATCTTAAAAAAGATAATATAGTTTTTAAGTATTTAAATTTTAACTTAAAGCACACAAAGGAACATTCATTTGCCGATCTTAGAAGGAGGGCCAGAGTCTTTCTTCGAGTAGAAGTCCACTCTTAGAGTCCTGCATGGCTTGTCCTGCATAAACTGTATTACACAGGATTGACATCACCCACTTTAAAGGGAGTAAGAATTTAAAGTCCCTTGTTAAGTAAATGAGTGTAAAATCCCTCTAGATTTTTATAGTTTTTCTCTTTTTTTGTGTGTGGTTGTCTTATCCACACCTAATTTGATAACGTTGCTTTTACCAAGTCAGCACTAGTCTTTCCAAACCTTGATCTTGTTCTATAAACAACTCTTCTAAAGGCATATTTTATTGATCTATATACTGTTCAGTTATACAATTACAACAATTAATACGCTGGCACAGAATGTTTCAGAATAAACGCAGCCGAGACTCGGTCAGCACCATGCCCAATACGTGAGATCAGACGCGTGTGCTCCCACTGGAGAGCAGCCAGCTGACTGAGGACACTGGCCAGGGTGCTTTTCAGAGGGCGAGGGAACATTGGTTCATGGAAGAGATTGGTTAAATGGAGGCCACTTCAAAGAATTAGTCTCCTCCAATCAAAGGAGCTGCTGTTAAATAAAACAAACCGTGGTGTAGGAAATTCAAGTGAAAGTTTTTAACAAGGACTCAGATTAATAGTATTCTCCATATGATAGACCAACAACGCAGACCTCATCCTTCCTGAAACGTAATTCAGAAAGGAAAGGTGAAAAATTTGCAATATAGGCTGGAACGCTGTTCCTCGGCTGGAACAAAGTTTCCCCAGGGCCCAGGGCATTCCAGCAGTGGGCAGTAGCGAGTCATCTGCGGTGGGATCAGACTGAGGACGGAACCGGGGCTGAGGGGTGCGTGGCAGGAAGGCACACTTCACATCAGTGTGCAGATTTGTCCCATAACTAGAGACAGCAGACCACTGTCACGGGTCTGTGGGTGTTTCCCGAGAGGTATCCTGGAACAGGTGGGAGACCCACGGCCCGAAGGGCACCCACTTCCCCCAGGACATCATGCCAGGTTGTACTTTTGAATTTTCCTATCATAGGATTTTTGTTTCTAAACTACATCTTGGCTCCCACCTAATTTTTTCTTTTTAGGTCTGGCGTAATGGTTTTTACTACCTGAGCCTTTGGCCACTAATTGACATTGCTGTACGTTGTCTAAAAGCACCTGCAACAGAAATGACTAAAAAAAATCCACGCCACTCATCACGTGTAAGAGGGTATGCATGTGAAATACAGCCTGGTGCTTCTATTTCCTCAGTGCCTGTGATAATTGGTCAATAAAAACTTGACGTCCGTGGGCACTCTAAAGGAAGCAGTAAATATGTAGTCTTGCCAGCTGAAGCCCTCAGGCCTTACCCACAAAACGCGGCTCTCTGTCTTGATTGGTGCACAGAGGAGACTCGGGGGGTAGGAACTGGGTTTTATTTTTAAAACAAAAGGTATAAGAAAAGAACACAAAAAGATGTATGTTATAATTGAGGCAAGGATTCCTCACTCTAAGAAAAGTGAATAAGCAAGATCAGAAATTATAGAACATAAATTGGAGGGATAATTGGCATTATAAATTATAAATGATAAATTAATCGTTCTTGACACAGTTTATTTCAGGGTTTCCCTAAATACCATTTCTTGCTAATGTGTCGCCTCACAAGCTCAGGCCTAGACTTCTACAACAAGGAAGCGCCTTCGTGGTTTTCCAGCCCAGCTCCGATATTTATGTGTAAGGAAGCCCAGGCCCAGAGAGAAGTTCTAAATGTTCTCCTTAGGGCCTGCTGGCGGATGCTGTGCAGAAACCCCGCTCCCAGGTCTCTTCCACATCACCACTCCGCTTCTCAAGGCTGAGGACCCCGTGACACCAGATTCTTCTAAAATTGGCTTCCTTTTCACTTCCTTTCTTTGTTTTGTTTTCTTTACTGAAATGAGGCACATTCTCCTCAGAAATTTGGCAAATACGAAAATAAATCAAAAATAAAAATAAGGGGCACCTGGGTGGCTCAGTGGGTTAAGCCTCTGCCTTCGGCTCAGGTCATGATCTCAGGGTCCTGGAATCGAGTCCCGCATCGGGCTCTCTGCTCAGCGGGGAGCCTGCTTCCTCCCCCACCCCGCCCTGCCTGCCTCTCTGCCTACTTGTGATCTCTCTCCCTGTCAAATAAATAAAATCTATTTTTTTTAAACGAAAATCCCCTGCAATGGCGCCATCCAGGGATGCCCTCTGTCACCGCACTTACCTCCAGATTCTTTGGGGGGACATCCACGTTCCCATTTGGTCCAGGGCCCTCCCGCTCGTCCGTCTGCGTGAAACGCTTTTCCCTTGGGTCAGCAGTGAGCTCCTACATGCTAAAGCCATGAGTCTCCCTGCTGACTCCTCAAGAGAAAAATGGACAGTGGTTTCCCATCCCCGCCCCCTTCTTTTCCCTTTGATTGATTTTAGGACATTTATCTTCCCTGTATCCTGGGGAGTTGCATGTTCAGGCCTCTTTTTACTCTCTGTGCTTCTCCGGGGATATTTAATCCTCGTCTCTGAGTCAACGATTACTTACGTGGTACTCACTGCCAAGGAAATACTTTCTGCCTCCTCCTCTGTCCTTAGGGCCGTGCTCTTATTTCCAGCTGCCTATTATTGGACCTTTCTCCCAGGGAGTCTTCTAAGTGTATCTGCCCGAAATTATCCAAAACCGAATTCTTTACCATTCCTTCCCTAAGCTGTGTTCACTCATGAATTGCCAAACGTCAGTACAAGAAATCCTGACATCATCATACCTTAATTTTTCTCACCATTCCTCCAGGCCATCATAATGTCCTGCCAATTCTCCTTCCACAGTGTCCTTCAAAGCTCTCCCTGCTCCTCACTCCTCCAGGCCAGTCCCTCAGCTTCTCTTACCCGGACCGTGGCAGTACCCTCCTGACTTCCCTCCAGCCTCTCCCATCAATTCCTGCTCCTTGCAGTTGCCACAGTTGATGTTTGCAAAACATGAGTCTGGTTTTATTATTTTTTTTTTCTTCCAAGTTGTTACTTAAATTCTAGTTAACATACAGTGCGGCGCTGGTTTTAGGTACAGAATTTAGTGATCCATTGCGTGCAATCCCCGGTGCTCGGGGGCTCAGACAGAAAGCTTCAGCTGCTTCCTGCTCCCTACAGCATGAAGTTCAAATCCACTAGCGGAGCAACAGGACCCGATACTCCATCTTCCTCCTTTTCTGCATCCCCTGTAACCTTGTTCACTGCTTCGCATGCATGGTGCCTGACCTGTGGCACACACTCAGTGACTCTTGAATCAAATTGCCTGTTTGATTGGAGAGTGTATCCACTTTGTATCTCACATCTCATTCCCAGGTAGTTCTGTAGAATTAATATAATTATTCATTTTATCAGAGATACATTTTTATCAAAGATACAGTGGGGGTCACACTTGAATGAGGAATTATGCATTTATACTTATGCATTTATACTTATGCATTTATACTATATATATACTTATATATAAATGTATATATAAGTATAAATTATGCTTCCCTGCTGTCAAGGGGCACGTGCAAATCATCCTCATGGTTCTGACAATTAAACCCACACAGCATTCTTGTTCTCTTCCTGGAGAGGTAGTTTCACTATAGGTTTTATGTATATACAATATTTTTTTAAAGACAGGAAACCACATATAATATCATTCAACTGTTATATTTGGCAGAGTAGGGTTTTTTTTTTAAATAATGTATTTACTTAACCTGTAAAATAAATTAACATTGAAAGAGTTTTTTCAAAAATAATTTCTGATTAGAAAAAAAGGCCTTGGGTAGGAAAAAAAGACAGCAAGAGCACAGTATTTAAAATGTAAACATTGTAAAATGCCATCAAGCTCCTGGGGTCTTCTTGTGTATTGGTAATGCCGCTATACCATAAAATAAGGTAAGTCTATAGGAAAAGTCAAATAAGGTAAGTATAAGGAAAACAGGCTCATTTGTTTGCGGGGAGGGGGAAGCTGGGTCCGTTTTCTTCCCACATTCAGGGAGCCTAAAAAAATTTTTCAAACCGTGCTTTTACTTTTAGGAAGTTTTTTACTTGCTCTATCTAGTATCCAAAATAATATCCACGTTTTCAGTAAAGAGCTGTCCACGTTTGCACAAACCAGTACCAGCTGACCAAGGGACAGACTCGGCCTGGACGCCAGTCATTTCGTGTTCTCGAGGCTGCGGGAGAGACGCCCACCCCGTTGCGCTGGAAATCACGTGGGATCCTAGCATTTGCCATGAATAGGGCCTGAAGAGGAAGGGTTTGTGCATTTCCTTTTAAACATTTCCAGATAGTCCACCTGTCATGTCTGATGTGGCTCTACTCTCCCAGTCATCTTCACAAGCCCTCACGACACCTGTGTGTCTGTGTTGTGACCAGGCTTTTTTTTTTTTTTTTTTTTTAAGATTTTATTTATTTATTTATTTGAGAGTGTGAGCATGAGTGGGGGGAGGGGTAGAGGGAGAAGCAGGGAACCAGAGGCTGGACTCCACCCCAGGACCCTGGGATCATGACCTGAGCAGAAGGCAGACGCTTAACGACTGAGCCACCCAGGTGCCCTGTGACCACAACAGTGCTTTTGCTGTTGTGACCTCTTCTCTTTTCTCTGTCTCCACATGCAACATCTGCTCACCTGCCTCAGCGTGTCACACCCATTTTTCCTTCCTGTGGGGCTTCATCCTGCTTCCGGGAGGCTTCTCTGTCCCTGGGCTCTTGCCCTGACTTTCCCAGTTTCCAGTACTCTCTCCCTGAGTCATAAGCTTTCTCTTTTCCCCACTCTCCCCAGCCTGTTCCAATCTCAGGCTCACTTCTCCCATTCTCTTCTCGAAAAAGAAACGAAGACCAAGATCCTTCCTTCACCCTGGACAGTATTTATTTCCTGTCTTCTTAGAGGAGGCCCTGAGGCGACCTTCTTCCAGCAGACGGTGGTGGTGTCCTCTACCCTATACCTGAGTCAGGAAATCAAATTTCACTTGTTCCTATGCCCGTGCATCCCTGTCCCAGCCTCGGGCTCTCAGGGTCACCCTCCCTGAACTCCTTCTGCCGAGCCCACCTCCCCTCACCGTACTCCACCCACACAGACTTGAAGACGATTGTACTCTTCATTCCTCCTCACTCCTGTCACACCTTATTTCCTGTCCAGTTTTTCAGAATTTATTTTTTAAGATGTTGGCTCAAAGGTCAGCTCCTCCAGGCAGCCTTCCATGGTAGCCTTGCCCACCCTGGCCATGTGCAGTAGGGCTTAGGTCAGGGCCTGACTCCCTACCTGCCTGACTGCTTTAGGGATAGGAACTATGTGGAGGAATCTTCTCCCATATATTTTTTCTCTTGTGCTTGGCTTTCTTATCTCCATTTTGACTGTCACACCTTTGCCATTGAACTTATGAGCCCTTATTTCCAGTCTTCCTTTTTACTTGTGTCCCTTCCTGTCTGGCCCCTTCCTGTTGTCAGTGCTCGTTTTCTGAAACTCACCAGTGGCTCTCTCTCCTGAATCCCACTTAACACACACACACATCTCATCTTGCAAGTCTTTAATCGAGACAACCAGGGGGAAAAGGAAAAATGATGAATTTCCAAGCTTTCTTTTATTCCTCCTTGGAATATTACACTAGGAATTGTTTTCTCGTAAAAACAGGAGTTGGTATAAAACAGTAGTGCCTGTAGAGATTTTAAAATTTAAAAAAAGACAAAGCTTCATGAATGATTGTGTTGAAAGTAATTTACTGAACAGTACCATCGTTAGAGTTTTATAAATTGATGTCTTTTTCAGGACTATGGCGGGTGTGTTTTCGAGGGGGGGGGGACACTGTATCCGAGTATTTGTGATGTTACTCGTTGGTCATTGTCAAAATCCTGACTGTCCCAGAAGGGTATGAAGAGGATTATTAGCTCAGAAAGACCTTCAGAATACATTGCAAATGGAAATTGGAAATAAAAACCCATTTGTGTGTTTGTTTTTAAGATTTTATTTATTCGGGGCGCCTGGGTGGCTCAGTGGGTTAAGCCGCTGCCTTCGGCTCAGGTTATGATCTCAGGGTCCTGAGATCGAGTCCCGCATCGTGCTCTCTGCTCAGCGGGGAGCCTGCTTCCCTTCCTCCCCCCGCCCCCCGCCTGCTTCTCTGCCTACTTGTGATCTCTATCTGTCAAATAAATAAATAAAATCTAAAAAAAAAAAAGATTTTATTTATTCATTTGACAGAGAGAGACAGTGAGAGGGAACTCAAACAGGGGGAGTGGGAGAAGAAGCAGCAGGCTCCCCGCTGAGCAGGTAGCCAGATGGAGGGCTCAATCCTAGAACCCTCAAACCATGACCTGAGCTGAAGGCAGACGCTTAACAATGGAGCCACCCAGGCACCCCTAAAAGCCATTTAACAAGCCCATTTAAAATGCCCAGGTCCACTTTTATTAGGAAAATAGTCCAGCTTTCTTCAACCTAACAGCAAACCTAAGATGAGACCAGGGAAGGAAACAGTCCTATAAATAAACACCACATCCTCTTCTTCATGATGAACCAGAAGACATTTCTAGAAGGTGCTCTTCATAAGTGGCACTTGTGACTCAACCCACAACTTTCTCTTCAGAGCAAGGGAACATGATGGTCCTGTATGACCTTGTAGCTGCACCCTACCCTTGCAGAGATTATCTGGTGACCCCTCCCTCTTTGTCTCAAAAAGGAGAAAGAAAGGAAAAAAGCAAAGCAAAACAAACCCATGCCGGTTCAGGTGCTAGGAAGCTGAGCCCCATAGAAGAGGTTTAGGGAAAGCAGTAGGCATGACACATTGGACCCAGCCTGGATTGTCTCTTCTGGAAGATGAGGTTGCTTGATAACCCATACAGTCTGCTTCATGGAATTACTCTGGATCACAAGGAAGGGCTCCGTAAAAATTGCTTCAGTAAAAGATCCAAAAACTCACTTCTTGTCACCGTCTGTACCCTAGGATTGAACTATGCAAATTGCTGTTTACGCCCAGATGTTATGCCAACCTCTTAATAAAATTTTAAAATGACATCTGAAAATACTAGAAAGGAGACAGTTTATTTCATAGAAGTCTGTGGCTTGAAGTATGTGGCATAGTTAATCTTATTCATAAAAGCTTTAAGAAAAATAAAATTCATTCCTTTTAATGTCTGATGCTTTTGTGTCCGTTGATTAGATGTCTTAAAATTATTTTGCGATAGAACCATTCCTCCTGTGGCAACAGTGACCTAAACCCATACAGAGATTCTCTAAAGAAATCACATTGCATTGTGTTCATGGCTCAGTGTTCCCCAGTGGAAAAATGCTCTAGGAAGTTAATTATTTAAAGGTTAGAAAGATAAAGAAATTGCCTTTTTTTCACAGAATGACCTTTGTGGACCAGTTTTTTGAAAAGAATTTGCATCTCTTTCCAAACACGGATGAGGGCCTAATCCCCAATTTCAGCTGTGTAAACACGGAATTTTCAGTCTGCTTGGAGAAAAAATAAAACCTGTTAGCAACCAATGTAAAACCTGAATAGTATAGTAATGTTATTGGTCGTTTCCCTTATGCAATAACTTGGGAGTATCCTTCCAAAAAAAAAGGAAAACAAAGATAATTTCTTTTCTTAGTTTCTGTGCTATGAGTAAAACAAACATGGTAGAACACAGACCATATTTATTAACACAGAAGCCTGTGGTGTCTCATTACCTGTGGATGTAGCAATCTTCATGATGTCCTCCTGTATAGTTTTCCATTTTGTAAGAAACACCATGACATACCTATGACTTTGAACACAAGAAGAAAACAGTTATTCAGCCCTCTTTTAGCACAGACTGTAAACTTGACCAATTGTGGTGCTGGTTTGAATAGTATTTCTAAATGCATCCATTCATAGCTAGCTGCACGTTTAGGTCCTCTGGATAAAATGAGTAGAATTAGTAGTAGTAGGCTGTCAGTTTATTCACAAGTGTTGGGGAAGCATTTACAAAATTTTCTACAGAGCTCATGATGGATTTTTTTTTTAAGATTTGATTTGATTGATTGATTATTTGATTTGACAGACAGACATCACAAGTAGGCAGAGAGGCAGGCAGAGAGAGGGGGGAAGCAGGCTCCCCAATGAGCAGAGAGCCCGATGAGGGACTCGATCCCAGGACCCTAAGATCATGACCTGAGCTGAGGCTTTAACCCACTGAGCCACCCAGACGCCCCATGGATTTTAATATCTTGGAATGCCCTTACATTTCCTAGAGAATTCTGTGTGTACGAGCTTGGAGCCCCTCCCGAGGAGAATGAAGTGGTGGTCGTCTGCTCCATCCATGTGGGCAAAGCCCATTTTTGTCTTCTGCACGCCTGAAACCTAGAGGGGACAAGGGTTGTGGCAGGTTTTTATCTGATGTCACACACAAGGAAATGATTTAAAACTGCTTCATAAACTACTGTAGAAATCAGCATTTCTGCTTTTTCCTGGACACTTATTCCAGGTTGAAATTTGTCATCAGCTCTGAACGCTAACTGAGAGTCCAGACTGAATTATGTCAAAGACAGAATGATCTGAGAAGGAGCCGAAATCAATTGTGAGCAGGGATCTTTTACATTCTCGTGGATGTTCTGTGTTTTGAGAGTAATATGTACGTCAATTTTGTTTGTGTTTTGCTTGTTTTCTTTGCCATAGGAGGAAAGAAAGGGGCAGTAGCTTTTGTGATAGAATTCTGTGAACTTCTATTTTAGGAAGACTTGCTATAGGGCATATTGATCTAGTTTTCACAGTCAACCTGAACCTGCCAAAATAAATACATAGGAAACTATTGTGAAAATACCTCACTAAACTTTCCTAGTAATACAATTTATCTACCAACTGCAAAACAAAGGTAGGTGTTGACATTAATGTCTTATCCTCACTGGCAAATGTTTTTCCCTTTGTCCCTGTAGTTTCTTTGTGTCTAAAAATCTGGAAACAACAGCCTTCTGATGAAAATATTTTGCTGGAATTAATCTAAATAATTGTGATGGCAGTAGTCGGCTCTTTATTTGATACAGCATAAAATAGAAACTATTAATAAGTTCTAACTAAATCATAGGCAGTAATTTGACCTCTACAGCCTATGGTAGGGAAGAGATTAGACTATTTTACAAGCCTAGTCTGAAACTATTGATTGTTTTTTATTTTTTTGAAGATTTTTATTTATTTATTTTGAGAGAGAGAGAGAGAGCATGAGAGGGGAGGTCAGAGGGAGAAGCAGATTCCCCATGGAGCTGGGAGCCCAATGTGGGATTCGATCCCAGGACTCTTGGACCATGACCTGAGCCGAAGGCAGTTGCCCAACCAATTGAGCCACCCAGGCGCCCCTATTGATTGTTTTTTATTTTTTTATTTTTTAAGATTTTATTTATTTATTTGACAGAGAGAAATCACAAGTAGATGGAGAGGCAGGCAGAGAGAGAGAGGGAAGCAGGCTCTCTGCTGAGCAGAGAGCCCGATGCGGGACTCGATCCCAGGACCCTGAGATCATGACCTGAGCCGAAGGCAGCGGCCTAACCCACTGAGCCACCCAGGCGCCCCTATTGATTGTTTTTTAAAAGCACACTCTTGTTCACAGACTACAAATCTGATGGGATTAAATCATTTGTGGTATTTTCTGAAAGTAGGTAGACTTTGTTCTCGTTGTTTCTTTTCTGTCCCATCACTTTGTCTTTTCTCACAGAGGATTAAACTGAGTCTGTTGGAAAATACATGAGCCCAACTAGAAGCCAGCTTGAAATTTTACCCTGAGGTTTAGCTGGTACTCATTATCTCCTTCAAAACTGTATTTTGTAGCAACTGAGGTAGACTTTCAGGAACAAAAGGTTATTTTATAGACTTGAGGTTACTGCAGTGTTTTTCTGGTTTTCTTATGCTGCCTTGTTCTATTCAGAAAAGACTGGGGCATGGTTGATTCAAATAACCACCTACGAGTTAAATGTTTTGTGTGGCCCCACTTCTCTGGTCAAATGTTGGGGAAAATTTTCATTGATTTAAGTAGGTGTTACAGCTCATATAGCTCAATGTTTGGCAAGAAAGCATATATGGAAACTCTTGTCACGGCCAAATGTACAAGAATAAAGTAATTGGTTAACATAAAAGGAAATGATTTTGACAGATTTACACTCTTGGGGTGTGTTAGAAATCCATCAAGATTCAGGATTCCAGGCATTTTTATCTTGCAGTGGAAGAATCCACCACCACTGAAAGCAAAAGGGCCACTTTGTGTAAGTGAAATGATGCTGACACACCTGCCTTTTTACTGTTGTGTCTTCTGCTCTGTTGTGATACAGACCTGATGGGTCCTGGAGGTCCTCTTCTCACGTTCTCCACTCTCTTTAGTCTTAGATGAAGATCAACCCAAGGAAGAAAAGAAAGAATGCTACTATAATCTCAACGATGCCAGCCTCTGTGATAACGTGCTGGCCCCCAACGTCACCAAACAAGAATGCTGCTGTACTTCTGGGGCCGGGTGGGGAGACAACTGTGAGATCTTCCCTTGCCCAGTGGTGGGGACTGGTAAGGACCTGCTGAGTGGTGTGTTCATCATTGGATCTGGTCCTCTGCTGTCCAGGGCTTTGGCATTTTCTCATTTTGGCCTCTGCATTGAAGCCTTGTAACGATGGCATTGCCTGGGACCTGCCGTAGCAGAGCGGAGATGAGATCACCTTGCAGTACATTTCATTCAGGCCTGGAATCCTCCCCCATCGTCCTACCTCCAAATGAAATCTTAAACTTAACTTCAGTCCCGTCACAGAATACACTGTTACAGTGAGGTCCCATAGGGTATTTTGGCAGAAAGGTGACTCAGTTTTATTACATTTTTACAAACCAGTCTTTTTTGCTAAAGCTGACACCGCATTATCTGTAACTAGAGCTTGCGTATTTAGACTAAGATCTTGCCTGGATGGAATCTTACTAAACCTTTAAAACACTAGAAACCACAGTCAGGTAGAAGGAAATCATCACATCAGCCAAAATGTAGGTAAATCAAAAGTGCATGAGTTCGGGGAGTTTTTTAAAGTTACTGGTAAACTTATAAAGCCATTAGATTTATTTGCCCCTACTCTGTAATTTCGGAGATTGTGCTGAATGTATTTGCCTGAATTAGATGACAAGATTTGCCTTAAAGTTACTGAGTCTGAGAAAGAAAAACTGAGTTTTTCTTCCTCAAATTAATGGAGGATGTTCTTTTTTTTTTTTCTTCTTCTTCTAACTCTCTGTTTGTTTGTTTGTTTGTTTGTTTGTTTTGGGTCTCTCCTGAACTCAGCTGAATTCACCGAAATGTGTCCTAGAGGGAAAGGTTTTGTCCCCAGTGGAGAATCCTCTTACGAGACGGGTGGTGAGAGCTATAAAGGTCAGAATCAAACAGAAGCGAATTTGCAACACATGTGCATATCATCATTCAAGTAAAATCATGGCTTGGGTTCAACAGAATTAGAGTTCTTCTAATCATGGAAACTTATTAGAAAGTCTTTAATTCTTCTACTGGAGGGTCCCTACAGATTCCAGGCAGAGGTCTGTCTTGCGATTTAGAAAACATAGGACTGTTGGCCTTGGGATGTCCTGTTAACCTGCTGAGTTTCCATCTCTTCCTATCTGAGATGGGAGTAATGTCTCCGAGGTTTATTGTGAGAATTAAATGAGATAACATACTCAAAATACTTAACACAAAATTCTGTACCTACGAGGTACTTCTATAAGTTTATTCTTTTATTCCAGACATAGGTTAGAAATAACATGATTTAAAACAGTGTAATTTTGACTGCCATTATGTTGGTCTGTGTGGTTATCAACAAAGTTAAGATTCTTGCCCTTTTTAGAACTCATCCCACTATGGTTAAGAGACTTTTACCAAAGGCTACAGATTCCTCATAAGGAATAGAAAAGAAGAAAACTAAAGTAGATGTGTGTTCTATATTTAATGCTATTAGTCTATAATTCTAAAATAAATGCACAGCCTTTTTGGCAAAATTTAAACCACATGTATGAATATTTCCTTGGTAACCACTCACTTTTGACATTTCCATGGTAGAGCTTTTATTGACATCTCATATACAATGTGGGTTTTTTCCCCCTTTACATTTTAAGATTGAAAACTGCTAAGTGGCTGGAATATAGACTAAACATTTTTATTGTCCTTCCGTTGTTGAGAATAGTGTCTTAAGGATAGTCAGTAGCTGGGTAAGAAATTCCATATGTGTTTTTAAAATCTATTTATGATTTAGTCCAATTAAATAACAAGACTTGGTTTGCAATATGTGTTTAACGGTTTTCAAGTTCCCAAATATCCTACTTTGTTTTTGCAGGGATATGGTTAAATCTCACTTCATATTGTGGAACAGAGCCCTGATTTTACCATAAAGTCACCCTCTCTCATATAAAAATAAGTTCCTCCTCACCCTGTCTTAGCAGTGCTGTAAATGGTTGGAATATTAGTTGCAGATCCAAACAGCCATGTATTATGGACTCAACTTTGCCATTTTCCAGCTGTGTGACTTTGAGTGATTCATCTTCAGAGCCTATGATTTCTTTTTAATGAGACGGCATTTGCTCTAAAATGCTAGAACTGATGATAATAATAATAATAGCAATGAAAGTAAGGGATAATAGTTTATGAGAGTCTATGGATTCTTCTACATGGATTTTCTCATTCAATTGTTTGAGTCCTATCAGATGTTCCTGTTGTCTCCAACTTAGCACTGAGTAAACTGAGGCTTGCAGATGGCGAGCGCTATAAATTCTGTGGAGGAGTGGGCCTGCCACCCCCCTTAGCAACTTGTGCTTTTCTTAGCTGGTCATTATCACCAAGAAAGAAGCCTCATCGAGTCCCATCAAACTCTCCTTGGGAGTGTTCTTCATCTCAACTAGTTAATGGGCCAAAATATACATTTATAGAAGCCACTTTTCTTAAAAGGTATATCCTTATGAAAATATCATTGGTTGCGTTGTGAAATCCATAGATTATTTCATCAAATAGGAGGTAGCAACCTAGAGATGGTCTTTACAAGAAGAACTTTTGCACTAATGTTTTGGACATTGTTCCATAGGTATCACAGAGTCTGTCTCCACATCTGTGAGTTGGGTCTTTTAAGAATTTTCTTAAAAGTTTATTCTAAATTTCTGAAAACTTTTCTAAAAATTTTTCTAAAAACTAGTTCTTAAAACTATGATAAATTCTGAAAACCTTAAAAATCTTCTGTTGTTGTTTCTGAAGATTCTTTGGGCTATGAATATCATAATATCTAACTTGAAGCCCCATATTGGTTAGACTTTTCTTTTTAACTGAAAGACCTAAGCTAACTGTTCTCTTTCTCCATCCCCCCCCCCCCATAGATGCGGATGAATGCATGCTCTTTGGGCAAGAAATCTGTAAAAATGGCTTCTGTCTGAACACTCAGCCTGGTTACGAATGCTACTGTAAGCAGGGGACATACTATGATCCCGTCAAACTACAGTGCTTCGGTAAGTGTGAAGAAGCCACATTGTGCTGTGAAAATACACAGATGGAAAAAGATAAGTAAATGCTATGTATGTAGTAAAAACAGTTCCCTAGCATCTGAGTCACGTGTCGGAAAGATCTTCAAATGTTTTATGGATCTTTTTCTTGAGCGAGATTTAAGAAAATAAAAAACCTCCATACTCTTATTTGAACAGATTTCAAGCAAAGAGTTAATATTCAATGTGGAATTATAATTCAGGTCACTGGTTTAACCAAAGTGTTCTTTTGGTCTGGGGAGCCTCCTGTTTCATCACTCAAACCATGCAAGTGAAAGTCATTTTTAAATACTGACCCAGACTTTAAGGCTTAAGCAGAAAACCATAGACACTAGGCAGAAAAAACATAGCAAAAAGGAAATAATTTTAAAGCTATCATAAAGAGACATTTTATCTTGAATTTCGAAGCATATCCTGTTCCTAAATGTTTTCTTTCTTTCTTTAATGTCAGCAGCAGCAGGGCACCATTATTTTTCCAATCGATACAACTTAATATTTTTCTAGTCAGAGCTATTCTGTCTTGGATGATGATGTGTAGTTACTGAACGTGTGGCAGCCCCTAGGATCTGAACGAAAGTTCGCAGTGTGTGAAGTTTGGGACATGTATGACGTACAACTTATTGCTGATTGTCTTTAATAATTTTTTTCTCTTAAGATTTGGATGAATGTCAGGACCCCAGTAGTTGTATTGATGGCCAGTGCGTTAACACAGAAGGCTCTTATAACTGCTTCTGTACCCACCCAATGGTCCTGGATGCTTCAGAGAAAAGGTGTATACCCCCAACAGAGTCGCACGGTACGTTTGGATCTGAGATGCAAGTCTATGTCCCAGTAAATCTCACTGTTTATCCCCGGGGAGATGATATGCTACTCGTAATTGGCATAATTTATCTATCCATTATCACTGCCAGGAGCAACCTTGGATGACGTCAGTTGAAAGGCAGGAAGTTTGGAATTGAGTACTCGAGTGTACTAGTGTCACTAGTCCAGGGCTTTGGTGGATGAATTGGGTGAGGAAGCATGAATCTGCAAAGTGTTATGTAGAAAGAATTGGTAGGATCTGACAGAAGCGTGGGTGTAAAAAAAAAAAAAAGGAAAGATTGGAAAATCAGAAGTGCTTTAGGATTATGGAGTGTAGAAGGAAGACAGTGCAGTGCTTTCTATAATGATGGGAAGCGGCAGAGGGAGGGGTTTAATTGGAACATGATGGGCAGGTTGAATTTCAGCAGATGGAATGACACCCGGTGGGAGATGACAGAGGTTCGATCCATGGAAAGACCAGACTGGCTTCAGACTTGTACTTGGAAGTCACTCTCAGAAACAGAGATGGAAACTTTGAGACTCACTGGCTTCCACCACACTGTTTATGAAAGAGGAATAACAGTGCGATTGTCATGGAACCATGTTTTCCCTTTCAGAACAAATAGAAGAAACCGATGTCTACCAGGACCTGTGCTGGGAACATCTGAGCGAGGAGTATGTGTGTAGCCGGCCCCTCGTTGGCAAGCAGACGACTTACACGGAGTGCTGCTGCTTGTATGGCGAGGCCTGGGGTATGCAGTGCGCGCTCTGCCCCATGAAGGATTCAGGTGAGCCCTGCGGCAGCTCCTTCTGCTGGAGTTCCTCTCCCCTCCTTTGGAGCCTGGCCATCCTTTCCCTTCTCTATCTTCAGTTTCGCTCCCGATTCCTTACTTTCATCGGAGGCGTGGTGAGGGGTGTGTGCTCCAGTCCAGACCCCGCCATGAATTTTTGAAACCCATTCTCTTTCACTGAAGAATGACACATGACCCAAAGAAACATCACGCAACTTAGCAGTTGGTGACATCCATCTTGGGAATTTATATTTCCTGACACTTCCTTTTCTTCCTGCAGTCTGTCTCATTTCCAACAGTGTCTCCTCAGAGCAAAAAAGTGTTAAAGACTGTAGACAGTCTTTGTAGGGCAAAGTCCCGGTTTTTATGTCAGCCTCTTGGTGAGAGGGACCAAAAAAGGGGGTAGAACAACAAAGGCAGAGAGAAGAAAGTAAGTGAAAATGTATTTGGACCAAGGTCCTTTGATTTCCAGGGTTAGATCGGAGGATAAACCTTTGGCCAGATGGAAAATGCAATAGCTAGGCTCCGGGTTTATCCCCTCTCCTTGCGCTGGGGAAGGACCCGGCGGTTCTGACTCTGGGTGGTCTGGTGACTGCAGGCTTGTGCGCCGACTGACTGCATGCTTCTCTCCTTACCCCTGCAGCCACTTCCTGCTCTTTAGAGGAAAGTCCATGAGAGTGTTGCTGTATCATTTTGTCGTTAGCTATGAAATCCATTTGTTACAGCTGGAAAGACAATGTGTGTGTGGGTATAAAGTGAAGGAGTGTGTCATGAAAACATTCAACTTTCGAGCTATTTTGTAGCTTTTCAAATTGGCAATAACCTAAAACCCATGTAGCATCAAAAAGAAAATGATTTGAAATGCCATAAAAAGAAAGGACTTGCAAAGGATAAAGAGAGAAGACGTAAAGAAATCGATGGTGAGGGACGCCTGGGTGGCTCAGTTGGTTAAGCCACTGCCTTCGGCTCAGGTCATGATCCCAGCATCTTGGGATCGAGTCCCACATCGGGCTCCTTGCTCGTCAGGGAGTCTGCTTCTCCCTCTGCCTGCCATTCTGTCTGCCTGTGTTCACGCTCTCTCTCTGTCTCTGACAAATAAATTAAAAAAAAAAAAAAAAGAAGAAAGAAAGAAATAGATGGTGATAGTAGCCCAGGACTAGAAAGAGGATGGGTAGGGGCGCCTGGGTGGCTTAGTTGGTTAAGCATCTGCCTTCAGCTCAGGTCATGATCTCAGGGTCCTGGGATCAGGCCCCACATTAGGCTCCCTGCTCAGCAGAGAGCCTGCTTCTCCCTTTCCCTCGGCCTGCCTCTCTGACTACTTGTGCTCTCTCTCTCTCTCTCAAATAAATAAATAAAATCTTTAATTAAAAAAAAAAAAAAAAAAGGTAAGAAAGAGAATGGGTTCTAGGGCCAGAAAGTCTCGGTTGGGGGGATCCAGAACAGCCCATTGAGAAAAACAACCTCACCCAGCGCAGCTCATTTGTGAAACAGCAGCGCCCGTGTCTCCCTTGGTGGGTTGTTGAGGGTGGGGAAGGTGCCAGCAGGGCAGGCACACAGGGAAGGCTGTAATTGTTAGCATCACTGTGGCCTCCCCTCCCGGAGGCAGATGCCCACGGAGAGTAAAGTGACAGCTGTAAGAGGCTTGAGACATCTCACGGTGCTGATACCTCAGCATTTTACTTAGCCAGTGGTTTTTGCTGTTTAATTTTTTTTCAAAAATAGCATATACCTCTCTTGAAGAAATAATCGAAGATGTTCCATCCCTCTCCACCTACTGCACCACAACGGAACTCTGCTCCTCCTTAACGATATTCATTCTTAACCGTTGTGTTTTTTTATTATCGAAACCTTTTATCCTTCACATTAATTATTGTTATACAGCTGCATTTATATTCGTATCTTTTAAAGATTTATTTGAGAGAGAGAAAGCGAGCAAGCACAAACAGAGGGAGAGAAGCTTTGAGCAGACTCCCTACTGAGCAGGGCTTGAAGACGTGGGGATACAGCTCGCCACCCTATGAGACCATGACTCTGAGATCATGACCTGAGCCAAAACCACAAGTCAGACGCTTGACGGACTGAGCCACTCAGGCGCCTGTGTGTTTAAGAGCATTATTTAAAACTGAATTCCGTATCATCCATAACACACGCTTTGTTTTTCTGTTTTACTCTTCAGCATCTCTGAAACTGGGGGTATCGTACGAATGACAGCATCAAACAATGGCCACGAGCCTTTTATTTTTTTCCCCACGTTTTAACGTCTGCTCTCTCACAATGCTTGTTACCCTCTGCGGTATCTGAGAACCGCTGAAAGATGGTAGCTCTTACACGGCTACACAGATTGTTGTATGGGTGGGCGAGGTTTTCTTTCAAGTCACCTCCCGCCCCGGACATTTGGGTCATTTGTCCCTCTCACCCCTTGCCGCGATCTCGATTTTCCTCTTATAAATCCAGCTGCAGGGAACCTTCGTGTGTGCGTCTTATATATACCTGCAGGAGAAAATTCCTGCAAATGAAAATGCTGGGTCGGGAAGTATGTGCACTTTAAATTTACTGTATTACTCTGAACTTATTGTGCAAATTAGCGCTCACCTTGGCAGCATGTGAAATGACGCTTTCCTCACACCCTTCTTCCACTGGGTATTTGCAGGCTTGAGAACTGTTTTGGTGTTGTTGTTGTTGTTTTTAAATAAAGACATTATTTATTTACTTGACAGAGAGAGAGATCGTAAGTAGGCAGAGAGGCAGACAGAGAGAGAGGGGGGAAGCAGGCTCCCCACTGAGCAGAGAGCCCAATGCGGGGCTCAGTTCCAGGACCCTGAGATCATGACCTGAGCCAAAGGCAGAGGCTTAACCCACTGAGCCACCCAGGTGCCGCTTGAGAACCGTTTTTATCAGATGGGTGACAAGAGTATCTTACGTGCATCTCACTTATTTCTAGGGAATTAGATAATCTTTTTCATGTTTTTCCCGTCTTTCATGTTCAAATGATGGGCATTTCTTTGTCAGTGAACTGTTTATCACATCCTTTGCCCATTTTTTTTTTCCGTTGGACTTGGTGTCTTTTTCTTATTAATTTGGAAGAGCTTTGTGCATATTCCATTCACAAGCCCAACATTTGGGTTATGGTACGTATGCTTGTCTTTCTGCAAACTCCTTTAAGGAGATTCTGCACATATTTCCATTTTCTTCTGTCCCTGTTCTGCTCCTGTGATATTAACTAGTTACTACATATATAAATCTGACAAGCCGTGCCTTTGAAAATCAAATTTAATTGACATAGCTTTTGGAAGAATAGTCAAGTATGTTGTTGTCAGGAATTAATCTTAGAATATTGTATCAGTTATTTTTAACTAAGGCTAAACACTTTTTTAAAATTTTTATTAACATATAATATATAACATATTATATTATATATAATATATATTATATACATAATATATGTGTATATAACATATAATAATAATATATTGTTAGCCCCAGGGGTACAGGTCTGTGAATCACCAGGTTTACACTTCACAGCACTCACCATAGCACATACCCTCCCCAGTGTCCATAACCCCAACCACCCTCTCCCTACCCCCCCACCCCGGCAACCCTCAGTTTGTTTTCTGAGATTAAGAGTCTCTTATGGAAGACTAAACACATTTTAAATGTAAATTTGAACGAATATGTGTGAACAAATACATACTGTATAACATTTTTAGGAGGGTATGGGGTATCAGGAAAAGAATGGTACCCATTGGCAAATTTTAAAAATAAGCATTGCTAATTATAATAGCATTATATAATTATAATAACTAGCCTTGCCACACTCTTAATTTATATATGTATAGTACAGTACTTAGGATAAATTCTCCAGAAAGAATCTCTAGCCTATAGTCCACCAAATCCTCAAAGTCAGTGGTTTTCAATCTTTTATTGTTTAAACACTGGTAATTTTTTGTCCACTGAATAAGCTGAAGTATGTAAATTCATTAACCTCAAAGATGCTGGGGGAACTGGCTGGGAGAATAGCTATTGGGCTCTTGAGGTATCTGTGAAGGACCCCAGGGTTCCAGAGAACACATACTGAAAACTGTTGTTCTAAACGGTTTAGTTGGAGGATAGGAGTAAGTTAAGCAGGGAGTTAAGTTAAGCAAGTTAAGTTAAGTAAGTAAGTTAAGCAAGGAGTATTTCTGTTACATCCCTACGATTATGGTCTTAGGCCCCACTTAGGAGTCATTCATTCTGAATCCACAGAGAAGGTCCACAGCGAAATTAAAGAGGTTTCCCAGCGGTCCCCCGACCAGCCTGCACTGCCTGCGTTAGCCCCTGACGTTCCGGCTGCACCTACAGCAGACCATCTCCTGCTGGCCGTTGCTGCTGGAATAGAGTCACTGAGGGGAGCCAGGGCACAGCGGTCAGCACAGGCGCTGCCTTGGACTCCTGCTTGTGCAACTTATCTACAGAACCTTGTTACCTGGTCACTCTGTGCCTCTGTTTCCTAAAGTGAAAATAATTTCACCTGCCTCAGCACTGTTTTAAGAATTGAGTAAGTTAATACAGGAACACCTAGAGGAGTCTTTGACAAGCCGGAAGATAGTAGCAGCTGTTGCTGCTTACTGCTGAGTGACTCAGGTCAGATGCCTTTTTCAAATGTACCTGAAATCAGAGGGTCTTATAAAATATACAGTTACCTAAGAGCATCTGGGCATGAATGAAGGACAGACAAATGCAGAAGTAATTGTCCTCATAGAAGACTTGCTTTTCGAGACAGCAGCTTCATAAATATCAGTGGGCTTGCCAATGACATGTACCTGGAAATCTTATCAAAAACCACATTATGGTTTTTGGGTGCAAAGAGGTGAGCAGGGCTCAGCATTTCTAGCACGTCCCAAGATGACGCAGATTCCGCTGGTCCTCAGACCAGCACGCAAGATGTTCGAAAGACATCTAAGAGCATCTGCCTTAATTTTGTTAAAAACCAACTTTAAAGCTGTTACCAATTTTCCAGCGAGGAAACAAGGAATGTGTGATTTTCAAACACATTTCCTCATCATTTCTGTCACTGAATCTTTTAACTATGTTGTTCATGGATATCCTGAGAGTCGAAAAGGACCACATTGTCTGTGTGTTAGTATAAGCACTGGATTCATCCCAGCCTCTCGGGCACTGAACCGTCCAGTTTCCCTAGGAGCTCAGCACTGCTTCGGGGAACAATTAGTTACTGATGGAAACAGTGCCGGGGAGCTTGAGGAATAAATCGCAGCTTGTCATCAGCCTCAAGCATTAAAGTGCGGTGTCAAGTAAAGCCTTGGCTCTGGAGCAGGCTTTCACACTTCTGGTCCAACAGGTCACGGGCACTAATTCTTGCTAAGGCAGCAGCTCCGTCTGAGAATACTGGTCGTTGGAGAGGGTAGGGAGCGGTTGGTTCAGTGGTGTTCTCTGAAGTTCGATGGCATCTTGAGGATTGGTACCACATGCCAGGGAAAGGCGTGGAGGGGTACACATTGTGTCCAGGCAACTTTACATGAGGAGAATTGCAGAGTCATATAATTCAGTATGTTCCTGGGGCCACTTAGGTTCCCGTCTTCATCCTCTGCTAGATGGAGGCCAGACACCGGGCATTAGCTGAGGTTCCGGATGACTGAGGGCGACCCTGCCGGTGGGACAGCGCGTCGTCTGTGGACGGCATCATGTGCCTTCAGCCTTCCCGTCCTAGTCTGGAGGCCTCTCTCCCCTCACTCCCACTCCTGCCTCTTCTTCTCCTTTCCCTCTCCATACCTTTGGGCGCTGCCTGCTTTTAAAATGTTTGAGGAGAGGGGGCCTGACCTGCTTTGGGAGGACCCACAAGTTTGACTTCTTTATCATGATGTCTCATTCGGGACTCTGGGAGAAAAAAACACTGTTTGGAAAACCAAGTCAGGGAAAACAAACTGTTTTACCCACATCATTAATAGGACCGGGAGAAACTACAGCTTCAGAGCCAGGGGATAAGGGTTAGCCAAATGAGAGCCGGTGTCAGAGTCATCAGCTCTGCGTCCGTCTAGCACACTGCTGCGAGTAATAACAATATATATTTTACAAATTAAGGGACTAAAGCAAGGCAGTAATTCTTGGTAAGTAAAACGTGGTGATGCCTTGCATTTATCTAAAATGAATTTTTAATATTTTTATTGCTGTTCATAAAAGCATAAACTTAAATTTTCTGGAAAATGTACCTATGAATTGCAAGATATATGGGATGCTGTTATCACATGGAAATAAAAACCCATTAACCCACATGTAAAAGAAAATTAGACACACTTGAATACTGGAATCTAAAATACCCAGGGCTGCAGTGCTTGAGTGGCTCAGTCATTAAGCGTCTGACTCTTTTTTTTGTTGGTTTTTTTTTTAGCTCGGGTCATGATCTCAGGGCCCTGGGATCAAGAACCATGGGAAAGGGGAGGAGGCCCCCTCCATGCTCAGTGGGGAATTGAGAATTGAGAATTCTCTTCCTCAGGTCCTCCCCTGCTCAGGCTAAAGTGTTTGCATGTGCACATGCACATGCTCTCTCGCTCTCAAATAAATCTCAAAAATAATAATAGGGGCACCTGGGTGGTTCAGTGGGTTAAAGCCTCTGCTTTCAGCTCGGGTCATGGTCCCAGGGTCCTGGGATTGAGCCCCACATCAGGCTCTCTGCTCAGCAGGGAGCCTGCTTCCCTCTCTCTATGCTTGCCTCTGCCTGCTTGTGATCTCTGTGGTCAAATAAATAAAAAATAATAATAATAAAAAAAATGCCCAGGGGTCCCAATGTCTATAGCTATCTCATTAAAATTAGGCTTCTGTTAAATAAATTACCAAAATAATTAGACGTATCGTAAGTAAATTGAAGATAAAGACTTAAAGTCCTGACCTAAAACTGAAGAAATTTGATGGGACCCTTCAGCGTGTTCGGAGAGTGCCACCTATGGGTAGTATGGTGTACTGCACTACAGGTGTTGGACCCTCTGAAGTATTCTTAACGCCTAACGTCAGGTGTGGAAAGGTGAGAGTAGTTTAAAAATAAATAAATAAATAAGCCTCTAAGGAAACTAGTGCTGCAAAAGAGATGGGAAAATGTTAAAACAATTTTTGTAAAATACTAATATTAATCAAAATGAGAGGAATGGTCCTCTCAGTTTTGCTGAGAGAACAGTTGGGAGATAGAAATGTAGAGATACATTTGGTGCAGAAATTCTAGTTCTGGAGATACAAATCATGCTTCTACTTGAGTGCTGGGAGTGGGGGAAATGTAATCATTACAGTATAAGAAAAATTTGAAATCAATTCTGTCATTAGGGAATTTTTAAACTATTATATGCAAGGTACAATTAGGAATAAAAACTGTGGTTGAAAAGCCATCTTAAATTATTTATAGTTTACCTGTTTTCAGTTTTAGTTAAATTACTTACATATTCCTTCCTTCGTTTCATTATTTATTACACACCTGGATGCACTAGCCAACAAATTTGGGAACAGGTGTACAGTTTGCCTTTTACATGAAGTATAATTTTAATTGTGTAAATCTAACATACTATACAATTATCTTACTAAATTAGAAGAGCTTTTTCCTAAATGTTGTCTCATGCTAATGTGTACATGATACCCTTATTTAATAAATTCTCTATTTGCTGCAACACCAATTTTTTTTAACACTTCCTGATAGCTAACCTACCTCCAATTTTTTCATACGGTTTTGCAAAAGGGAAAGACTTTGGAATCTGATTCTGAACAACTGAACTGGTGATTTCTTCCATATCCATGTCCGGCTCTTACATATTCCCAAATATCTCTGTGTAAGAAGTTTCATAATACCCTTGGAGGTGTGAAGGAAGGCAGGGATTTGAATCATGGACTGAACTTGAAAAAATATCATAACTGGGCAGTGGTTCCAAAGGTCCTTTTAGCAGTCATGGCTTAAAGCCTTTTCCAAGAAACATGTTTCCAAAGAATGTTAATAATAACTTCGGAACATCCTCCAACCGAGGCACAGTGAGTGGTCACTGCCTTCAGCTGAGGCAGCCCAGGGATCTCATTCCCTTTCTGGCAGTGCTTCAGTCGGCTGCCCTGGACAAGTTACTTTAGTTTCCTTTATCCAAAGTGGAGAACTCTTGTGAGGGGATATGGTAATTAATACTCTCTGAGTACAAAAGCATTGATCATTTTTGATCAGAGATCCTGAGTATGATGATTAAAGGAAGTGTAGCTGTTAATAAATTATAGTGGAGCATTGAAGTCGCGCTGGAAAGATATAAAAGGCCTCCTAAATTCGGGCTACTAAACCTGCGCACATAATGTCTGCCGTAGATACGTCGAGCAGTAAGTGGTCCCGTTCCCGGGGACATAATCCATGGTATCCGTGGAACTAGGTTGAATGGGATACTATATGGCATGGCAAGTGAGCAATTTATGCTTCTTACGGAAAAGATGTATTTACTTCCTCTGTTGCAGAATAAAATTTAGTAGCAGATTAGGCACACACAGCTTTGTGATGTAATCATTACATCAGCTTTCTTGCTTGTCAAAAGGCAGCGGCAACAATAGGTCATCCGAGGGTTAAATGTGATGAATGTACGGGAGATGCTTGGATCACAGGAAATGCTCTGGAGATGTTAGCAAATCAGAGCTTGTTCCAGGAAATGAGTTGAGCTAATGCTTCTCCCCACTGCTACCTTTTATTCGGTGCTAGAAGTCTTCTTTGAAAGGAGGCAAGAATTAAAGACAATGAAAAATTGGAAGAGTGTTTGGGGACTCACAGAGTCAAAGGACTCGGTGAATCCCAAGAGACGCTGCCCCTTTCACGCCCTTCCAGTCTCCAAAGCTACGAATATGTAAGCTAAGGCAGGCTTTATGGCTGGAAAGGATCATTTAATGTTGGCTTTTAAAGGAACATTCAGTGTGTTCAGTGTATCCATTTTTTTTTTAGTAAAAAAGCAAAATAATGTTAGAACCTAGATTTTCCTGAGAATTTATACATTTTGCCCTGCTCCTTATAAGTCCATTATGTTTATATTAAGATCAAACTTTATTTTCTGATGAACCTTCAAATAAATCAAGGAAGAAATAAAACTTTCCTTTATAGTGACTTCTATATCGAAATTGTGTTAACTCTCTTAACACTTTGGTCTCCGTTTATAAGTTTTATCTATTTGATTTTCTCTCCAGCACTTGATATATACTGGAGAGGTCAGCCCACAATCCTAATAAGCGTTTTCTTCTTAAGCAGCTTTTATAAATCTAATAAATGAAACTTAAAATGACAACTTTAATTTTTAATAAGTTTAAATCCTGTTTACCAACATAATCAAGTTCTCTCAATTCTCATTCAGCACAAACCCTAATCTAAAGTCAGCTTTATTTCAGATTAAAATCTTAAGGTCTCTCTGTCTGATTCTCTATTACATGGTTCTCCAAAACATTATAAATATACAAAATAACAAAAACCTCATTCTCAAACCTTAACAGAAGAGTATTCCTATTCTAGACTTAATGTACATCATTACTAGCAGAATTTCCACCTCAGGCCAGCTGAAGTCACTGGATAGAAAGATTCATGTCTGTGATTGTCCGTCATTAGAGAATTAGGACCAGCGCGTGGGGTGTGTATAGTCCCATGGGAGTCTGAGGGTCCGTGTGTGATATGCTGGGCACATTTCATTCCTTCCATGTGAGCGGGGTTTCTCATCTATTATTTTTATAATCAGTATCCTTTAGTACAGGGGCTCTGAAGAGAATAATAGGGCAGATAAAATTAGGAAAAGTTTTTCTCCGTCTGCACGTGACTCCCTGTAAGAATCAGATACCTGCTTCTCAAGGGATGTGCTCACCCTGTGGGGAGATTCCCCACCACCCTGACAGCTCAGACTGATGATTAACTTCCCTTGTGCCTGTAAGGTAGGCTGGGGGGGGTCAAAGTTCTCCAGAAAAACTGACCCAATAAAAGAGAGAGGGATTTCTTGATTGGTTGATTCATTCATTCATTTATTATAAGGAAATTGTTCCCGTAAACATAGAAGCTGGTAAATTCAAAATCTGCAGGGTGGGCTGGCGATGTGGGACGTTTGAGGGGACCTCAGGCTCCAGGTCACAGGCCTTCAGGCAGGAAGAGCCCAAGGGAGTGGGCTGTGGGCTGGAGAATTTTCTCTCACGCAGAATATCATTCTCTGTTCTTTTCAACGACTCAGTGACTCAGTCATTGAGGACTGAGTGAGGTCTTGGAGGGCAATTTGCTTTATTTAGACGCACCAACTTAAATGTTGATCTCATCCAAAAACACCCTCACAGAAACGCCCGAAACAATGTTTGACCAACTACATCAGGGCACCCCAGGACCCAGCCAGGTTGGCACATGAAATTAGCTATCACGAGTGGGATTGAGAAAAAGTTAAATATTTGCATTTTGTGGGCCTTCTGCACTGCCCCCTGAAATCACACTCACGGAAGGACCTTAGTTTTCAGTTCTTTCCCCTCCGCCATGCATGCAGGGGAAGGGCAGGGAGGAGGTAGTATACTTAGCGCTTAGGCAGGGCCCCACCCCCCCACCCCCACTGCTCAGAGGGCAGGTCAGACTGTGAAGGAGAGAGGGGACTTGAGGGGGAGAAGGAGTCCGCAGGGATGAGTGACAGAGAAGCCTGCTACAAAGAGGAGGGTCCGTGCCTCAGAGGAAGAATACTAGAAATGAAGCTAAAAAGTGCATTTTTAAAAACAACCTTGCTTTGGGCAGGTGCATCAGACAAAGAGAAAGCACCAGACAAGTCAGTCACATTCAGGTTAAGATCATACGTTGTAGTCACTGTTTAAAAACATTTTTTACGAAAAAAATAACATAAAATAAAAACATTTTTATGAAAAAAGGAAACCTGGTGTGTTTTCGGAGTAAGGACAGTTAAAAAGGAAAAAGAAAAAAAAAAACAAACGAATAAACACGCCAGCGACAACCCAGCCCTAATGGTGGGGAGAATGGACTCCATCTCCTGCCGTAGTACTGCAGACAGCTCTCTGGAGGTGTGTCCTGGAACCAGATAGTCCCCAAACCTAGTGCCCTGGGGTTCGGGAGCCAGCATGGGTCTGGAACACCAGCTGCAGACCTTGCTAAACTGCAAAGCAGAGTATTAACTCTTCTGAGAACCGGTGGAAAACGATTGTCTCAAGGGCTCCCGAACAATGAGAGAACAGTTCGGTGTGAGCAGAATTTGATGACAGGATTTCCATTTGGGGTCCTGAGCACTTCCGAAACTTCAGTTTGCACACAGCTTGGACTTTGCGGTGTTCATTGTATTCAGTGCTTATTTTCTTAAAAGCTGTGCTGCCTTGAAGGGCTAAGAAGATATTTGGCCCCATTCTTATATAAAATACTCTGAACAGAGAGTCAATTTGATTGCGATGTCCTGTTAGAATCTTTCTCCTTTAGAACCAAAGCAGAACAATTAAGACATACACATCACATAAGCCATCTGCTGACGAAAAGCAACACTTCTATTTTTAATGAACAAGCGTTTTCATTTTTCTCAAAAATACCATGTTTAGCAACTCGGGCTTTCTCCCTTGAAATGAGAGATTACAAATAGGCACTCAGTTTCTAGAAACACCTTTTCAGTGTTATTTTCTGTTCAGTGATTTGCTCCGCGTGGAAATTTTGCTTTCACATACTTTAAATACACTTTGCTGCTGTGATGATTCTTTTCCCCCCTCTGCAGTGATAAGAGGAGTTGAAATGTCCTCGGAGGAGAAGGAAATGTGGTGAATGGGGCTGTGGCAAAGCCACTGCACATAATTATTGAAAGCTGCATTTTATGTTTGAGGTTTTGAATTCAAATAACATTGTGCTTATTCTGACCTTTTCTTAATTGAACTTATGAGACAGCTGTGCTTAGAACAGAGCTGCTGGCCACCCGTGCCTCTGACCTCTTGGCCAGAATAGGCCATCCTGGCAGAGCAGGGCCAAGGGGAAGTTTATCTGGTCTCCCTTCAGGCAACACCCAGATTGGGCCTGTGATGTTTGGGAGAAAAGTATGGAGAAAGTGCTTAGAAAGCAATCACACTCTTGTCTTTGTGCTGACACAGATCTTCAAGGAGTAGAAGCTAGGGAGGGCACTGTTTTGGCTCCATATCAGTGGCCAGTATCTTAAAAGAGAAGCAAGTTTCAAAAGATTAGCTCACTGGGGAGCTTAGGACACAGCATGCCTTCCTCCTGCTTCCTTCTGAGATTCAAGTTTCAGTGGCCTTCAGAGCTGTTGTGAACGGTTGTGCTGGTTGTGCACTGCTCTACTCTAGAAGATGCCATTCACATGGTCATCTGTGAGCACCTACAGAGTGTAGCTAAAGAAATCACTGCCAGGAGCAAGAGCTACTGAGATGTTCTCTGATTCTGAATAGATTCAGAGGGGAAGGTAAAAGAGAGTCATTTCAGATTAAAGTAAATGACAATATATAGGAAAATCATCTTTAAAAAGCTCAGTTTTACTTTGTACTGAGTGGATAATAATATTGGTTCTGTTTGGGATTACTTTAATATTCTATAATTATCTAGAATTTGCCCTTCAAATTATAACAGATTTAACAGTGCATCTTTATCTCATAACCTTGAGATATGTATTTCAGAATTTTAAGCTAGTTTTTTTTTTTTTAAGACTTTATTTAAGAGAGAAAGACCAAACATGCAGGGACGGGGCCGAGGAAGGGAGACGGAGAAGCAGGCTCCCCGTTGAGCAGGGAGCCCAATGTGGTACTCAGTCCCAGGAGCCTGAGATCATGACCTGAGCCAAAGGCAGATGCTTAACTGACTGAGCCACACAGGCGTCCCTCAAGCTAGTTTTTAACAAATATTAATACAGCTTTCTTTGCTTCAAAACTTTAGCAATATTAAAATACTATACTTTGAAACCCAATCACCTTTACCCTTATATTTTAATAATTTGTTTTTGGCAAAAGAAAATGTTATATTTTGAGAATTTATCCTCACTTGGTCTTTGGAATATCATTAAATTTTTCTGGACCTTCCATTTCCTCAGCAGAGAAGTGAATGAGAGACTAACCTTACAGGTTTCACTGACTTCTTACAGTGTATTAAATTCCATGATTGTCCATCATTCTGGAAACACCTAGGTGAGCATCACTGAACTGGATACCGGCATCTCGTGGTGTTTACATTCTATCACAACCACACGTTTCCATGACAAGTTGTCTTCCCTGGATTCTGCAGCCTAATAGTAAAGATTTTCTATTCAGGATCATGGACTATGTAAACTAGAAAGGACCGCAGAGATCAATTAGTTTCCTCATTTTACCAGTTAAAAATAAAAAGGTTAGCTGAACTCCAGTATTATTTTTGTTTCTCATGACTTTTTTTTTAAGGTGAAATTCACGTAAGAAAATTAAGCATTTGCAGTTTACTTTATTTTAAAGTAGACTCCACACCCAGTGTAGATCTGAACATGGGGCTTGAACTCACGACCCAGAGATCAAGACCTGAGCTCCCATGAAGAGTTGGATGCTTAGCTGACTGAGCCACCCATGTTCCCCATAGAATTTTCCATTTTCAAGTGAACAGTTGAGTGGCATTTAGTACATCCCCCGCATTGTACAACCTCCCCCTTATTCTGAAGCACACACTTAGCTCCTATTTTAAAGTAATTCTTACTTGGTTAATGCAAAAAGAGAAGACCCAGTGTATTCCTGATACATAATACTTACTAATTTTTGTTGTTTGTTGCCTTTTCAGATTGTCACTGCAGAGTGATATTTTTTTTAAAGATTAGTAATTTGACAGACAGAGATCACAAGTAGGCAGAGAGGCAGGCAGAGAAAGCCTGGGAAGCAGGCTCCCTGCTGAGCAGAGAGCCTGATGTGGGGCTCTATCCCAGGACCCTGAGATCATGACCTAAGCCAAAGGCAGAAGCTTTAACCCACTGAGCCACCCAGGCACCCCTGCAGAATGATATTTAAAGAGCAGGAAAAAAGAAAATAAAATGGTATAGGTGTCTTACAGTTGAAAATATGAGGGCGGGGGGGCGCCTGGGTGGCTCAGTGGGTTAAAGCCTCTGCCTTCCGCTCAGGTCATGATCCCAGGGTCCTGGGATCGAGCCCCGCGTTGGGCTCTCTGCTCAGCGGGGAGCCTGTTTCCTTTACTCTCTCTCTCTCTGCCTGCCTCTGCCTACTTGTGATCGCTGTCTGTCAAATAAATAATTTATTTTTTTTAAAGATTTTATTTATTTATTTGACAGAAGGAGAGAGATCACAAGTAGACGGAGAGGCAGGCAGAGACAGAGAGAGGAGGAAGCAGGCTCCCCGCCGAGCAGAGAGCCCTAACGTGGGGCTCGATCCCAGGACCCTGGGATCATGACCTGAGCTGAAGGCAGAGGCTTAACCCACTGAGCCACCCAGGTGCCCCTGTCAAATAAATAATTTAAAAGAAAAAAAAGAAAATATGAGGTAAATCAGTTGAGAAAACGAGCATATTAAACTGCCCTCTTGTTTGCCTGTGTATTGTACTGTTCGGTCTTCTCCTATCAAACATTGGAGGTTACCTCATTCCCGTGTCCCCTGTGATTGCCTGAATGTAAGACTTGAATGCTCTATTTCCAAAGCCCTGGGTATTTAGAAATGGGGAAAACTCTTCATGCCGTCCTTAATAAGAAATTCACAAGAGATCAATCATTATTTCAGGGTTTTCGTATGTGGCATGATTTAATACCATTACAAGTGTATAAATTTTGGATCCAGGTTTTAGAAAGCAGAGGGAGCCTCCACTTTTTGGCATTCGTACCCAACTAATCTGTCTCTCCGGGAGAGTCTGGCTAAATAAACAGCAATCTGTTGGAAACGCAAAGAGTGACTGAACTTGGAAGGGCAGCGTTAGGTGACTGCTGGGGTGGGGGAGCCCGGCTGGTCTGTGGTCCATGAGTTTTCCTTAGAGCATTAACATTTACGGGAGTCCCGCAGAACATAAACCCTGCCAAGACTTTAGACTTCATTACCTCCCTGTCCTCGACAAGTACAGTTTAATTGAACATTAAGCAATTTGATCTCTTTCACCTAATAAATCGAGCACATTCAATAAACATAAATCCTGCTAATGATAGAGCTGACCCTGGTGGGGCTGAGCTCATCAGCGTTCATGGTTATTACTCTCCCTGGAATTTCAGTCACAAATGCTTATTGCCGAACTACATACTTACCTGGGGCTTACCGTCTAGGGAGCGCACTGAATAATTTTCTTTGCGGGGTTTCTGGAAAGGCAGCTGCGGAAGAGAACCTGGTTTTGCAGATGGACCAGGTTTGATTTGAATCTCTCACCTAAACTAGGATGAGTGACAGGATAAATCAGAAATAAAAGGAGTTAACTGTGATAATTTCATAGGGTGTTCTGAAATGGAATGAAAAATGTGTGCAAAAGCTCACAGCAGCTCACGCAGGGGAACTTAATTATCCCTGAGAGCTCACGTTCCTTTTTCTCCCATGTTCCTAAAGAAGGGATCTAGAGTAGCCAGTGTTTACATGGTACTTTTTTGGTTTCTCTTAAGCTTGCCTTTTTTTTTTTTTTTAAGATTGTATATATTTATTTGACAGAGAGATCACAAGTAGGCAGAGAGGCAGGCAGAGAGAGAGGAGGAAGCAGGCTCCCTGCTGAGCAGAGAGCCTGATGAAGGACTTGATCCCAGGACCCTGGTGGGATCATGAACTGAGCCGAAGGCAGACACCTCACAACTGAGCCACCCAGGCGCCCCTCTCTTAAGCTTTCTTATCCGTTAACATATGCCTGTGACTCTGAGTTACCTTCCTCCTCCCCTTCACCTCGCTGGCCTCCGCCCTACAGATGCTCACCTCCAAGGTGAACCTTCCTGTCTGGCTGCTGTCATCACCTTCTCTGTGGTCCCGATCAACTGTTGCACGTGTCACCGTGTATGCACTCTTGATCACAGCATCGTTGTGACCTTCCTCTCTCCCATATCCCACCCTGCCCATAATAACTCTCCATGTCTGGCGGAATGAGTGAATGAGTCAGTCACAGAATGAGACAGTGACTTGCCTTTAAGAGTGCAAGGGCAGGTACCCTAATCCTGTTGAGCAGATGAAGCTCAAAAAAATAGGTCCAGTCTGAGGAACTAGAAAGCAGAAAAGCAACACTAGGACCCAAGACCTTTGACTCCGGGTCCTTTTCCTTGTTAGTATACCCTGTTTTCTCTCATAGTTCAGCAGGTTTTAATATCCGGGAAGCAGGGTTACAGCCTCTTCCCCAGTCTCTGTGGGTCAGAGTTTTTTTCTGAGCAGAATCTTAGAGACCCCCACACCCACCCCAAACAGGTGTCCAGCTCCTCAGGATGTGACATGGCCGGTGGAATGCTCACACAGTCCTCTGTCGTCAGTGCTGGCTGGCATTTTCTGTCATTGGCGACTGTGTTTCTAACCTCAGAGCTTTTGCTGATTTCAGTCACAAATGCCTGTTTATACTGCGCATGCGGAAAGGCTCATTCCATTATCCCTGTCCTCTCTCCTCTCCCTTCGTGTCCTGCTTGTGCATCTGTGTTTTCCAAACACCATCATCGATCGGTAATACGTGTGGAAGACTCTGAGAAAAACACCCACTCAAGAAATTTGAGCAAAATATGACCGGTTCTTATTGTAGGAGAATCAGTCCTTGGTCCTCCTTTATTTGAAAATAACGCCCTTCAAACTTCAGAGCCCTGAATTTTTAGCCTCGGTGTGTAGACAGTGAAACACAGCCTCGTCCTCATTTCTCAAAGCAGCTGGCTTTAATCTGTCTCAGGACTAAAGCTTCACCTCCCGGCCTCCTCACATGCCAGAGTGGCATGGTGGCGTGTGACGGTCCAGACCAGCCCTGCAGATGGGCCTGTCATCAGGAGAGGAGATTTCCTGCCAGGATAGAGTAAAGTGCTTCTCAGGGCTGCTGACAGCAGAGGCCCCAGACCCAGTGGCTCCAGGGGGTAATTTCTAAACTTTTTTCTTTTTCTTTTTCTTTTTTTTTTTTTTTCCAATTTAAAATCAAAGCCGCACCATCTGTCATAGGAATCTTCCATGCCAGGGAAAGGAGTGTGATCGATGGCCTGGATCTTGTTTAGACGAGGTTGTGACGGTGTCCCAGGCCGTCCCATGTGTGTCTTTCATAGCTTTGAGCAAGACCTTCTCATTTGTCCTTGGGGTGAAGAATGCACGGCAGGGGGGCTGGCTTTGAGGTGTGAATATTTCCATTTCCTGTTCATTTCACATTCATATCGGGCTAGATCCCAGATGAACACATTGTATGGTGGCTCAGAAATGGCATTTGCCTCAAGTATTAGCTTTGCTCAGCCAACTTTTCTCTGTAGCCATCCCCAGGCGACGGGGCACGTAATCATCATTGATGTGTTTAAGTAAAAGGTGTTTTAGAGAAGGCACAGTATGTATTCATCCCCACACGCTGAGCTGGGCGAAATGGAGAGCTGAGGAAGTCTCGTGTGCTCTCCTGGGAAGTTGTAGAAATAGTTCAGGGATCTGCCTTTCCTGGGTTCTGTACCCTCCGCCCACCACAGTTCACTGTGTCCCCAAGCTGGAGTGAAGCCATGTCCCAGCCCTTGGGATCAGCAAGGGCATGCATCTCCAAGCTAGAAGGGGCTCTGGTTGTGGCTTTGGGGTGCTCAGAGGCCCAGCAAGTGCTAGAAATGATGCCCATGCTCAGTTCCTGAAGGGGATGCCTTGCTGAAGTCTCAGAAAATTCTGTGATTCTCCAGTCGCTCCCCTGAAGAAGATAAGTCTGTGTACTCAGGACCTCGCTGAAGGATTCAGGCATATAATGAGAGTTGCTGAATGTCAGTCCCCTTCTCTGAGGTCCGTTAATCTTGTATTTCTTCTTTTTTTTTTTAATGATTTTATTTATTTTATTTGAGAGAGAGAGAGAGATCACAAGTAGGCAGAGAGGCAGGCAGAGAGAGAGAGAGAGGAGGAAGCAGGCTCCCTGCTGAGCAGAGAGCCCGATGCAGGGCTCGATCCCAGGACACTGAGATCCTGACCTGAGCCGAAGGCAGCAGCTTAATCCACTGAGCCACCCAGGCGCCCCTAATCTTGTATTTCTGCTCTCACTCCTGAACAGGTAATTCAGTGTGTCAAGGGAGCAAATCATTCTGTCCCCTGTTGTTTGAGATCAAGTCCATGAAGACATCTTCCTGTGTTGACTGAGCAAGAGTTTCCCTCCATGTATTTAAAAATTCCAAATAAGGGGTGCCTGGGTGGCTCAGTGGGTTAAAGTCTCTGCCTTCGGCTCAGGTCATGATCCCAGGGTCCTGGGATTGAGCCCCGAGTCGGGCTCTCTGGTCATCAGGGAGCCTGCTTCCCTCTCTCTCTGTCTCTGCCTGCCTCTCTGCCTACTTGTGGCCTCTGTCTGTCAAATAAATAAATCTTTAAAAAAAAAATTCCAAATAATTTTGAAAGAATATTTAAAAGCATCTAGAGCGTGCTTTATTGCTCTATATTTTGCTATGTACTTTTTTTTTAAAGATTTTATTTATTTATTCGGCAGAAAGAGAGAGAGAGAAGCAGGCTCCCTGCTGAGCAAAGAGCCCGATGCAGGGCTTGATCCCAAGACCCTGAGATCATGACCTAGGCGGAAGGCAGAGGCTTAACCCGCTGAGCCACCCAGGGGCCCCTGCTATGTACTTCTTTGCCCACTGACGACTGCTTTTACCTTTTGCTGACACTGAAACTTGTTCTTTTACTATCTTTGAAAATCCTTCTTTATTTGCACTTAGCGATTCTTCCCTCTGAGATAAATTAGAACCCCCATTTCCTTGGTGATTCAAAATTCAGGATAGTTCCGTAATGCTATCTCATTTTCATACATCAGTAACCCAGAGGTAGACAGATGAGAATTGTTACCCCTGTGTGACAGATACGGAAACGGAGCCCTGCCCAGAATGGCTAAACTGGAAAGTAAGTGGTCCAGTCAGGTTTTGAGCCCCAGCTTCTGGCTCCAGAAGAGCCCATGTTCCTCCCGTCACCCCAACGCTCACTTCACCCTTGACCCTGGCCAAGAACGAGAGCAGATGTGCACGACAGGAAGGGCGGCACAAATGGATTAGGGTAGACCCGTCCGTGCTTCCAGAAAAATAATTCAAAGTGCATGTCCTGGTGATGATGGGAACATAGCGCATCTCAGATACGAAAGAGCGTATGTTTCATGCAGAAATCGTGTTCTGATAACTGACCAAGACTGTTTTGAAATGTGGAATGTTTAATGTGTAAGAGAAAGTAAATCAGCAAAGGACAGTAAGTTCTAGAATCCCAAAAATGCATGGATGAGGAAGAAAGGGCAGGGAAAGAAGATTCAGTGCATCCCTGAGGTCCCCCCCATCCTCCCCTTTACCAGCCCGGATCCAGTTAGAAACCCACCTTAGGAACCGCGTGGTAGTGCCCAAACACAGCGTACAGCTTGCTTTCTTGACGCCTTCGGGCAAGCTCTTTCAAATAAATCCCAAATACCTTTTCTGGCAAAGTAGATCCTACTCGTCGTCTTCATTTCGGGTCAGGTGCCCCCTTTCCCAGGCAGCTGTACCTCCCCTTCATACTTCCCTGTGGGCCCTTTTCTTCTGCAGTGCCGGCTGGTGAGGTCTGGGAGGGGAGGGACCCACTCATTTCGTGGAGGAGGAAGGATGATCTAGGGGAAGACCCAGGCCTAAGGGCTAGGCAGCCCTGAAGGACCCAATGTCATTCAACAGCTCAGGACCCTCAAGGCTCAGCAGGGCCTCCCCACCCGGCAGATGTCAGCTAGGACCGTGCTCAGCCACCTCCGGATTCAGTTTTACAAAATAAGAACATGAATTTATTTTTAATACCTGCTCTTGATCCACAAGCGTTGCTTGGGTGTAAGATACTGAACCCTCTCCCTTTCGGATATACAACAAACCTACAGAAAATGTCAGGAAAGAAAATGACCTCAGCTCTGGGAACCTGTAAACACTCCGGCAGTCTTGCTCTCACGGGGAAATCCTTAATTCTTTTTCGAACTTGAAGTGGAGGCGACAACCATTTGTGTTCTCTTTGTGGATTCGGGGGCAGGGGGAGTTAAGGGTTTTTTTTCCAGGTTTAGCTGTTTCCTTAATGAAATTAATATTTCTTCTGAAATGGTTTCGTTGAGAGGTGTTGGCGTATCTGGGGTCCGTATGCTGTTCCTGGAATGCTTTCATACAGGGAAATTTTGAGGAAGGGGCAAACCATAATCCTACCAGTCCAGGGTCTTTTCTGGCCTTATGTTTCCTTTGTGCAGTGTGGGGAGAGGATTGTGTGCACATGCACACACACACCTTTGCCTCCTTTAAGTAGGGACAGAGGGTGAAAGAAAGCCCGAGAATTCACACTATTGCCCTACTGCATTTCTTTTTCTTTTCTTTTTTTAAAGATGTTATTTATTTATTTGTCAGAGAGAGAGAGTGCACAAGCAGGGGGAACAGCAGGCAGAGGAGCCTGCTGAGCAAGGAGCCCAATGTGGGGCTCGATCCCAGCATCCTGGGATCATGACCTGAGCCAAAGGCAAATGCTTAACCCACTGAGCCATCCAGGCATTTCTGGCCTAGTGCATTTCTTCAGTTTTGTACGTCACAGGAGGAAGCAGAAGAGATGAAAACTCCCCCCAATTAGCAGTCCAGGCAAGTGTGGCTTTTGCTTTGTGTGACTGTCCTGAGTGTGTCCATCTGGTTCTGGGGCCTCCAGACAGAGCTCCCCAGTTCTGGCAGAGCCTCTAAAGTCTGAGGAGCCCCAGGATTTTCACCATCCTAGATAAATCCTTGGGCAGTATATTTCGGTGCAACATGTATCCAGACCGTGAAGCACCCCCTTCTAAAGCTCTCTTCTCTAGACCTTGCCACAACTCTGCTCCAAAACTCAAGCAAGAGCTGAGGACTGTGAAATGCCTTGCATGCTCAGTAACCCCGGAACATCTGGAAAACCAAGATCCTGTGCGCCATTTGGGTCCTGTGAGGGATCTACTGGAGAGTTTGGAAAGTGGCCTTGGGGCTGGCCCAGCTTAGAGTAGGAATATGGCCTCTGGAAAGTGGTAGCTGTAGAAGGATCTGTGTGGGGTGTGGAAGAGGTAAAGGCATGGGTTTCAGAGGAGCTGACACCGTAAAGCGGAGGTGATGATGGTGTCTCTTTGTAGGCCGGTGCGAGCGTTTCTGTGCCTTAATGTGTAGTAGGTGCTTAGAACGGTGCCTGGCACAGAGCCAGCCTCCTAGACTGTGAGCTACTCTTATTGCTACTGCTGTTACTACACTAGGACAGTCGCCCTCACTGCTATGGTAATACTTTGTTCATCTAAACCCGGCCTTGAGCATAGAATTAGAATAGTCACAATACATGGGGCGCCTAGGTACCTCAATGGGTTAAGCCTCTGCCTTTGGCTCTGTCATGATCTCAGGGTCCTGGGATCGAGCCCCACATCAGGCTCTGGTCAGCTCAGCGGGGAGCCTGCTTCCCCGTCTCTCTCTGCCTGCTGCTCTGCCTATTTGTGATCTCTCTCTCTCTGTCCAATAAATAAAAAAGATCTTTAAAAAAAAGAAAAAGAATAGTCACAATACAGGTATCGTTGCCAGGTTGTGTTATTTTGGTATCACCAGAGATCCAACTTTTCTGTCCCTTCTGAATGAAAACGAATGTCCCTGTCGGTAAGAACAACTGTACCTTCACGGTGATAACACCTGATAGTTGCAGATAAAGTCTTTCCTCTAAAACGCCTGCTGTCCTCTGAGCGCTGGCTCCTGTCACGGTTCCTTACTCTCCTGGAACTCGGCCTACTCAGCCGCTGCGTTTGGTCTTCCATGTAGGATCCGAGTGACGCCCTCCAGCAGGTCATTGTGTGCGGGGTGACTACAGCTCCCCTGAAGAGTATGGAGACAGCTCTAGACCCAGTGATGCACATGCAGGGGTGGGGAGGAGGGGGCTGGCCAGTCCCTGGTGCTCTGAGCTGTGAGGGGTGTACCCCGGTGCTGGCAAACGGCCATGACGTCTCACGCGGCTTGTCATTTCCTTCTCAGACGACTATGCCCAGCTGTGTAACATCCCCGTCACGGGACGCCGGCGCCCATATGGACGGGATGCCTTGGTGGACTTCAGCGAACAGTACGCTCCAGAAGCCGATCCCTACTTCATTCAGGACCGTAAGCCAAACTTTTCAGTTCTGTTGAAGCTCAGCTGTGGTTAAAGGTTACCCAGTGATTCTCAGAAGGGAACCCCTAAAGTTTAAAAAAAAAAAAAAGATCTCAAATCCATAACAAAATCATGTCTTTATCCATTCCATGATGGTCTAACATAAGGGGCAGGGTTTCTTGAAAGCCTGGGTATAACTGCCATCTTATTCCCACACAAGGAAATGACATGTCAACTGTGCCAAAATACAGGTATTTTAGAGTGGGAGGTCAAAAAAATTGTGCTTCTGGTCAGAAATTGTGAGAATCCACTCAGGGTGGATTTATTAAGTAAGCAGTGATGCACGCTGGCTTCTCCAAGATTTGTGTGCAGAGTTTTTTTCCGTGGAAGGTGGAGTGTGCCTCTGGGATCCCTGATCCCATTTAGGAAAAAAAAAATGTCTGACAGTTAACGGGAGTGTCCTGGATAAGGAAGCCACTCAAGCTAAAGGTTTCTCTGGGGGAAAGCCACAGCTTTTCAAATTCCAAATGCAGTATTGGTAAAGAAGAGCTTGCCTCACTTCAAGAATGGGAACAGGGAAGTATGGATCCCAGCTGCCTCGTCCACATCTCCCAGAGGGGCCCTCCTTGCAGTGAGGAAAGCGACACCAGATTTTCCAGGCAGGGAAATCCCTGCAGACCGGGGAGTTGGAGTTAGGACTTTGGAGACACTGCTGAATTGCAGACACAGTGAAGCCTTTTCTTTCTTTGGACCCTGTTACCTGTGAACAAAGCACACTGGCCATGACCTGATTCCCAAGGAGCAACCCAAGCTCTGTGGCTACATTTGGAGTAACTTCAGTTCTGAGTCAAAGAGTATTTCCTTCGTTCCCTCCCCTTCTCTTTCCTTCCTCTGCCTTCCTTTGTTTTTTTGTGTTTTCTTTAAGGCGGGTGTTGATGGAAATATATATTGATCTTCACCAGAATTAACAGTGCTTCATGAAAACAGCCTTGTATCTGTCCTGCCAAGTTGATTAACACAGCCCTGTGTAACCCTCACCCAGGTGTAGAACATTACGAGCATCCATAAGGCCCCTGAAGCCCTTTCCCAGCCCCCCCCCCCGCCCCAAGCATAACCAGTCTCCCAACTTCGAATACCTCTGATTTTTACTTTTAATCAACAACATACAACCCTGCACTACTTCATGAAATGTGTCTAAAGACACCCGACAGGTGTAAGACTGTGCACTTACAATTTCTGCACTTAACCTGTGACTATGTTACAAGTCAACCGGCATCTACCTTTAAAAAAATAAAAAGGGAGAAGAAATATTAAGGTTGAAAGAAAGCCCAGCTGGCCTGTGCCATAAATCCCAAGTAACAGGTTAAGTCTCTAAGCAGCTATGTATGCCACAGTCATGTGGCTCCTGTGTGCACTTGTCACATTAGGTAGAGTCCAGATTCCAGGAATCTTCGAGTTGAAATGTTCTGACTTGTGTACTTTCTTTCTTCTTCTTTTTTTTTTTTTAATGCTGATGTTGCTTTAAAACTTTTTTCTAATCCACTACAAATGTTAAGCGTCACACATGTTGGCGTCACATCAGTTTCCTATTTAGCAACATAAGAAGCTGAGATGCAGTTCTTAGACCTTGACCTTTGACTATGTCAATGGCCTTTAAACTTACAACAGGTTATGAGAAATAGCTCCTCCTTCCCAGACCAGGAGCAAGGACTTTCTGGCCCTGCTGAAGAAATGATTGTATTGGGTACAGAGTAACGCAGAGGGAAGGCTGAGGTTTCTTATCTCCTGACTTCTGGTTATTTAAGAAAGTTGAACTGATAGCTTGGGGGTAGCTTTGGTTAAGGCAGTATTCTATAAAAGTAGAATCTCCTAGAGCAGAAACCAGTTTTTTTTTTTCTTATAAAGGACTAGAGAATAAAAATTTCAGACTTTGCAGGCCTGCGAAAGGCTCTGCTCGGATATCGCGAAAGCAACCATAGACAGCATGTCAGCGAATGGGGATAACTGTATTTCAGGACAATGGTATTTATAAAAGGAGGCAGCCAGCCATATTTGGAGCAGGGGTTGTACTTTGCAGACTCCTGTAGAAGTATTTTCGGGAGTCTGCTTGATGTGTGTGTTTAGGAGTTTTCAAAATTTAATTCCATGTTTTAATTTCTGTAATAATAAAAAATGTTAGTATTTATAAAGTCAAAATGATTTTGCCATAGTACCTAGAATTTGAAAATATTTTCATAAATTAAGACTTTATTTTCTAAAGTATTTTTCAAACTGGCTTTGGGGCCCTAAAGACAAAATCTGGATGGCCTTTCACTTTTCTTTTTCTCCTCCTCAAAATTTTTAAAAGGGCCTGTCATAGATGTGTTAATTTTTTTTTTTTTTTTTAATTCATTTGCCAGAGAGAGAGAGAGAGAGAGAGAACAAGCAGGGGGAACAACAGGCAGAGTGAGAGGGAGAAGTAGGCTCCCTCCCCTCAGGGAGCCCAGTGCGGGACTCAGTCCCAGACCTCCAGCATCATGTCCTGAGCCAAAGACAGACACTTAACGAACTGAACCACACAGGCATCCCTCGGTGTGTTTTGTTGTTGTTGTTGCTTTAATTTTAAAATCACTTGAGTTACACCTTACAGCCCCGCATAAGCAGTGATGTTTTGCTGCCCCCTGCAGTTACACTGGAGAATTACTTCAGAGGCCCGATGGAGAGTTATAGTCCTATTTTGAATTTTTTTTTTTTCTTCAAAGCGGACACATGATGAGGTTCAGAAGTGGGGTAGGGGGTGGGGGGAACGGAGAGCCTACATCAACAGTGTGTCTGTGTCACCATGGATTTATATTTACAACTTTTCTCTCTAGAAAAAGAGCTGAACACTCGAGATGCCTGTTAAATCTGTTTTTATATTACTAAACGCGAGCTCTAAATCAGTTTAAAGATATCTGAACTATAAAAAGAGCCAGACAAGGACTTCTTTGTTTCCCTTAAAAAAAGATTTTTGGCTTTCTAAACACAAGTATGATGTACTTTTCTCATTTATCAGAATGTTTCGAGTCCCTTTTACTGTCTTTATCCTTTGATCTCCTGAGAGCCCTTTTGTAAGGCTCATTCCAACGCTAGAGCAAACAAACGGACTTTATGGGGCAAGGCCAGCCTGGCTTTTCACTGCTTTCTGGGGAACTCCAAGTGAAAAACCACGGCCTAAAATTCTCTACAGATCTTCTGAGCAAATGTCTGTTGCCCTGTGATAGTGACTTCCATTGGTTCCATCCTGAAAGATGTTCTGCCATTTGCCCTACTGAGAACTCAGGAAATTTGGAATTTTTTTAATTTATTTATTAAGATTTTATTTATTTATTCAACAGACAGAGATCACAAGTAGGCAGAGAAGCGGGCAGAGAGAGGGGAAAGCAAGCTCCCTGCTGAGCAGAGAGCCCAATGCGGGGCTCGATCCCAGGACCCTGAGATCATGACCTGAGATCAAGACCTGACTTAACCCACTGAGCCACCCAGGTGCCCCAGAAATTTGGAATTTTAGATAAACACTTCTGTTAAGTAAGGGCAAGACCAAAATCCATACTTTATCATTCTTTGTGATTTTAATATACACTATCAGAATTCAAGATGTGGGGCTACTCATGGACAATATATACAGAGTTTTTAATATCGTGTGCTTAATGTTTTATACAGGTATAGTCAGCATAAAATTTTACTGCTATCTTGAAGGCATTTGAAACAGGTGTCTGAACCATGTATATATGGTGAACCATAACCTTGATAATTATATAGTTTAAAAGATGGTATAAGAGGCTGTGATTTATTTATTTGAGATTTACTTATTTGAGAGATTTCTTTATTTGAGAGAGAGAGCTAGAATGCAAGCAGTTGGAGAGAGAGGGAGAGAATCTTCAAGCAAACATCCTGCTGAGCTGAGCGCGGAGCCCAAAGCGGGGCTTGATTCCATGGCCCCAAGATCATGACCTGAGCCGAAATCAAGAGCTGGCCACCCCACCGACTGAGCCCCCCAGGCGCCACAGAGGCTGCAGATTTCTAACCTGGCTCCTGTCTTCTCCTTTTCAGGTTTTTTAAATAGCTTTGAGGAGTTGCAGGCTGAAGAGTGTGGCATCCTCAATGGGTGTGAGAATGGCCGCTGTGTGAGGGTGCAGGAAGGTTACACCTGTGACTGCTTCGACGGCTATCACTTGGACATGGCCAAGATGACCTGTGTTGGTAAGGGCGCTGTGTGTCCTCTGCCTGGTTATTCTTGCCCTAACATCCCCTGTGGCCAGATCGCATGGAATATTGAGTACATTAAGAGGGATCCGCAGTGTCGGCTTGGGAAGAGGAGAGACGTTCTGGAGGTGGTCGGTGGTGGTAGTTGCCCTGCAGTGTGAACATACCACATGCCACCGAACGACCCACTTAAAAGTGGCTAAAATGGCCAGTTTTATGTTTTGTATATTTGACCACAACTTTAAAAAATAACACTGACAGCTCATTTAAGAACTCATATTGTGGTACTTCAGGGGGAAAGGACAGAATGTTCCAGTAATTAGTTGGATTCTAACAAGTAGTGTTTTCCGCAGTACCAACACCAGCATAAGGGATTGTAAACATCCAAAAACCATATAACTGTGGTGGTAATCATTCTGGGGAACGTTCCTCCTAAAACCCCTCCCCCTCCCTCCCTGCCTCTCGATCGGCCATCCCTTCTATTTTTAAAAGACTGGTCAGCATACCTTTGTTCTTCCTCCTGTGAGCCGGGCCACCTTCCAGGGCCTGGCCCTTGAATTTTTCCTCTTTCTCTGGTGCTTCTACTCTCTCCGGCAGCAACCCCCTTCCCCAGTTTAGTTTTGCTTGTCTCTGTCGGCAGTAGGTCTGGAAGAGAGGTAAACCTGGGTTATTACAGGTGTTTCAAGTGCATGGAAAGAAATCGAAGAAGGTAACTCGAGCCTTTACAGAGGCTGCCTCGAGGGCTCTCCGCTCACTTGCTTGGTTCTTTTCCTGTGTATTCCTGTCGACCAATCTGAATGGTTTTTTCCATACCTGCAGAAAGGAACTTAGAAGTAGGAAAGTTCTTCCAGCTTTCTCGAGTTCTGACTCTAAAATGTCAAGCCGGCTGCATGTTCATGTTGTATTAAATAGGGAAGAAAATTCTAGAACCTCTCAGAGGTACAAAGTTGTATTATGTTGAGTATGACTGCAAGAGACAGTAGTGAGGAAGACTGTCCAGTTCACTGGCGGGGGGAGAGCAGAGAACTACCAGGCCGTGCCCGGCCGGACACCCCAGGGCCTCAGGTAAGCTCTAGGTTACCTCTCCTCTCAGAGTCGTTGGGGAGCTTGTTGACCTGCGTGGTTTGGCTTATTGCAGATGTAAACGAATGTGACGAGTTGAACAACCGAATGTCCCTGTGCAAGAACGCCAAGTGCATCAACACCGAAGGCTCCTACAAGTGCGTGTGTCTGCCTGGCTACGTCCCTTCCGACAAGCCCAACTTCTGCACCCCGTTGAATACTGCCTTGAATTTAGACAAAGACAGTGACCTGGAGTAAAAGAGAATCCACATAACCGAAGCCCATCTACTCTGCACTGTGTAAAGGAGAAGAGAGAAACGTATTATACTTGAGACATTGCCCCTAGCCTGGACCGGCAGAAGTACGGCCCCGTGGTAGAGCTGTGTGTGTCCTCGGAAAGGATCCAGCGCGAGCCTGACTGGTGTGTGACAGACCAAATGGACGTTTCTCTGAAAAACCAGTATATATAGTCTGTTCATATGTAAAATTCAGTGGAAAAGAGGCGGAACAGTGCTGTTATTTTAAACAGAAGGTTGTATTATGATGTTTTGTTTTCACTATTGCTTGATTAAATTCGGCATTTAAATAGTGGTGGAAATATTTTATATGATTTTCATTTTTTGGTTGTGCAGTTCCTTGGCTACTGTTTTTCTTCAGATTTTTTTTTCATTCTCAAGTGCACACGTCTTTGATAAAATATTGTTAAACTGTATTATAAGTGTTGTTACACAGGGTTATGTTATTCCTGGTCTGGAGCATTTTTTTTTTTTTAAATCCAAACCGTCTGTCCTGTGGAGCAGATGGTGAATTTTGTTTCAAAACTTTTATACACATTTGGAAGAAAGTGCTTTATATTTACGGCGTATTGTCTGATTTTAATGTCCATCCTTAGCCAAGCTGCTAGTAGGCGTCCATTGGATCCTTTGCTGCATTGAAATGGAAGAATTAATGAGCTTACATTAGTATTATAATTGTGTAAAGTCAGCCCAGCAAAATTTTTTGGAAACTTGATGATCCCACCGTATTTACCATTGTATGTTAAAGCAAAATAAATCACCATTTTTTTAGAAAAAAAAAAAATCTACCTGAGAGTAACTGTCAGTGAGTATCTGTGTCCAAGTTGTATCCCCCTGCCCCACTGATTTTTACAAATGGTTCTCTAGTAATGTAAAGGCGTTTACAGGCTAATTATTAAATCTCTTAGATATTGTTAGGGACTGAATTGTGTTCACTCCCAGAATTTATATGATGATGTCCTAGCCCCCCAATACCTCAGAATGTGACTGTACTTGGAGACAGGGTCTTTAAAGAGGTAATAAAGGTTAAATGAAGTCTCTGGGGTGGGCCCTAACCCAGTACAACTGGTGCCCTTGTAAGAAGAGATGAGGGGCACCTGGGTGGCTCAGTTGGTTGAGCGGCTGACTTTGGCTCAGGTCATGATCCCGGACTTCCAGGATCGAGTCCCGCATCGGGCTCCCAGCTCCACGGGGAGTCTGCTTCTCCCTCTGACCTTCTCCCTCTCTCATGTTCTCTCTCAAATAAATAAATAAAATATTAAAAAAAAAAAAAGAAGAAGAAGAAGAAGAGGAGGAGGAGGAGATGAAGACAGACAGAGGAAAAAGCATATGAAGTCCCAGGGAGAAGTCCGCCATCTCCAAGCCAAGGAAAGAGGCCTCAGAAGAAATCAGTCCTGCAGGACCTTGATCTCAAACTTCTAGCCTCCTGAATTATAAGAAAATTTTATTTGTGTTAAAGCCACCCAATCTGGTACTTTGTTACAACAGCCTTGGCAAACAGGATATAGATGGCAGACAGATATCACAGGAACAGGGAAAACCGCTCTCAAGGTTCCAGTCCCTTCTTAATACTCAGCTCTCATTACGCAATTGCTAAAGTGAGTTTCAAGATCCATTTTTCTTTTTACTTCATAAAAGCATCTGAGTTTAAAGAAAAACAATGAAACCGTGTATAGGGATACCTAGCAGAAAATCTCGTTTAACACTCTCCTGAAATACAGGACTTTGTTTTTAATACCTGTAGTAGGAAGAATAGTGGGATATTGGAGATGTCCATGTCCTCTTTGCTAGAGCCTGGGACTATGTTACCGTATGTGGTAAATGAAAATTAAGGTCACAGATGGAATCAAGGTTGCAAGTCAGCCATAAGAGGGAGGTTATCCAGGTAGGTCCAGTGTCATCACAAGCGTGGAAAAGGAAGATAGAAAAGGAAAGGCTGGCAGAGGTGTGAGACGTAGGTGAGAAGGACTTCCCTCCCATGCCGGCTTTGAAGGCGGAAGAAGAGGCAAGAGGGTATGAGCCAACGATGTGGCTAGCTTCTAGAAGCTGGAAAAGGGCAGGTCCCATTCTCCCCTAGACCCTGCAGAAAGCACAACTCTCTTGACATCTTGATTTCCAGCCAGTAACATGGATCCACTTCTAACCTCTAGAGCTGTAAGATGACAGATGTGTGTTGTTGCAAGCCATTAAACTTGCGAATAATTGGGTGCAGCCGTGACAGAAATCTAAAACAACACCCGTGTATCATAAAATAGACCTCTCAACAACTCTTTATATATAGGAGAAACTTAACAATAATAGCCCTCAAACTCGGCACAAGCATTTTAAATAAAATGACTTGTTGGCGCAGGTCTTGAATTAGATTCCAAATGTTAGCATAGTGGGAATCATGGTGGATGTTTGAGAAGCACCAAGACTATCAACGAAGTAGATTAGCTGTGGGATGTTGCTGGCCAGCTGGCATGCTTGTGTTCAGTGCATTTCCACAAGGCTTTCCATGTCTTTTTTTCCATTGTTTTTACCTAGTTTTGTGCACATCCCCCCAAAAACATGTTGTGTTTGTGATAATGTATGATTCTTTTAGCTCCTTTCAGTAGTTACTGCAATTTTACTTTCAGCGTCTATTGTCCCTGAAACCACAGGTTTCGGATTCTGTGCCAGAGCTTCTAAGTCGCTGGCCACAGAGAGACAGGTGCATCATCAGTGCCCTCTGATGATTATACTGGTTATATAATCTGTTCTGCCTAATACACGTATTTTCCAGCTGCCCGAGCAAGAGTCTGTCTACAGAATGAGTCTACGTACCTTAAAATACCAATAATAACATTCTCTTCTTTTGTCAAAAAAAAAAATGCAAACTCTGCACCAGAAACACTAGACCTATCTGATCGAAACTTACATAAAATGAAGTTATATTCTTGAAACCTGCCCTGTTAGTAAAAGTGAGTACTAAACAGACCTAGCAAACCAAGCCCTAAAACATATCAGAGTTGTTTTATACAATTGCATCCACATTCCTCTAAAAAGAAAATGCTTATACATTCAAAAGAAGACAGTAATTTAGCTTTAGTATTTTCACACAAAGGACTTTCTTACTCTAAAATGTGCCTAAATTTCCCTGGGTGATCTTAATGTCTTCGTATTGGCAGAAATGACAAATCCGATATACTTAAAAATGAGGTTCATGAACATTTCATTTGAGTCATCAGTGCAAGAAAACAACATGCATGTCGGTGTTCTAGGTTCCTCCTTGTGCAGACAAACCAGAACCATCGATTTAGGAATTATTCTAATTCTAGCATTATACTACTATGATTCTAACACTCTCTTCACCTTTCAAATAGAAATGACCTAAGTGGGCGCCTGGGTGGCTCAGTGGGTTAAGCCGCTGCCTTCGGCTCAGGTCATGATCTCAGGGTCCTGGAATCGAGTTCCGCGTCGGGCTCTCTGCTCGGTGGGGAGCCTGCTTCCTCCTCTCTCTCTCTCTGCCTGCCTCACTGCCTACTTGTGATCTCTCTCTGTCAAATAAATAAAATCTTTAAAAAAAAGAAAAAGAAAAAGAAATGACCTAAGTATGTACTGGGGCATCTGTGGTTGACTGCTCAAATCTTTGGTAGGAAGAGAATCAACGGCCGTCTTCGATCAGTGTCACAGGGATGCGGAGTCACAAGTAGGAGAAAACTCTCCGGGGAGATACCAGCTGCAACGTGCAAGAATAAACCACAGTCTGATAAGACAAAAGACACCTCAGGGGAAAGAGTTCCTTCATTTCAGATAAAAAATTTACAATCATCACAGGAATATGAGATTCGTCTAACCAACTTCCCCTCTGTTTGAGAGTGTAGAATGGCCACTACTAGAGGAAGAAATTCTCTCCCAAGTCATTTTTAAAGAGGATTTTTCTTTCTATTGTGACTCTGAGTTTTCTCTCTTGTGACCAGACAGAATATTCAATAGGAGACTGATTATCTTAATGCCCCCCACCCCCAACACATACACATAAGTAAGAATTCACTGAAATCTGGAATGCTTGAGTGGTTCAGTTGGTTAAGCATCTGCCTTCAGCTCAGGTCATGATTCCAGTGTCGTGGGATCAAATCCCACATCAGGCTCCCTGGTCAGAGGAGAGCCCGCTTCCCCCTCTCCCTACAGCGGCCCCTCCTTGTATTCTCAGTGTCTCTCTGGACAAATAAATAAAATCATTTTTAAAAAATTCACTGAGATCTGTATAAGTATCTGGATTTTTCTAGAGAAAAATCTTCTGGAGTCAGACACACGCAGAGTGTGGTCCTCAGACCAGTTATGTTTCCTGACAGAGATAGAGAAATCCAGAATCTTGGGCCTGTGTACCAAGACCTTCCAGATGGTTTCTCTGCCTATTAAATTTTCAAACACTTTTCTGAACAAGAAGTTTGGTTTGTTTGGCTGGATATGATTTGGGGAGCTTGAAAAACGGATGACCCTGTCTGCAGAAATTATGGTTTAATGTTCTGAGTGTAGAGAAATTCTTAGCGAATTGTTACTCTCTGTGCAGTGTTCCTTATCTGTAAGAGAATGACAGTGACACCTGCCCTTACTACCTTGTAGGAGTTTAGAAGTGATCAAAATAAGATCACATTTATAAGCCAGAATTAATTGTCTGTAGATGAGGAATGATGATTTGTTGCTCCGTGCCACTAACTGCACTTTAAAACCTTGACTCTTATATACACTTCTTTGGCCTAGATGAAGAATAGGTCTGGACTCCTTCTTCTTCTTCTTTTTTTTTTTCTTTTTAAAGATTTTATTTATTTATTTGACAGAGAAATCACAAGTAGATGGAGAGGCAGGCAGAGAGAGAGAGAGAGAGAGGGAAGCAGGCTCCCTGCTGAGCAGAGAGCCCAATGGTGGGACTCGATCCCAGGACCCCGAGATCATGACCCGAGCTGAAGGCAGCGGCTTAACCCACTGAGCCACCCAGGCGCCCCTGGACTCCTTCTTGATAGCCCTTCCCAGCTTCTTTCCTCCAAAGCTGAGGCTTCCCTTGGATACACTTTGATTTAAACTCCTCATATCCCCACAATCTGGAGACTTGACTCTTGTGCGTTTGTTGAAATAATTTTCTGAAGGAAATTGCTGCAATGAGGCATCAGAAACAGTAGATCTTGGACAGACCAGAAAATGGATACATAAGTTCAGGAGTCATCTAAACCTTCTGGGGAAAAATAAGGCAGGGGATTTTGGAGACAAAAATACAGTAAGAAGTATTAGAAATAGATGGGAGAGAAGACTGGTCTGGGAACAAAATGACCTCACCTCCATGAGGTGGTTAAGTGTCATTCAGGTTAAGTCTTCGGTGTTCAAGATTTTCTTGGATCCACTTGGATCCTCATCTGGAACGTACCTGAGCTTTTATTCTCCACCTTCGAACAAGATCCTGAGGCACAGACAGAGACCTAGAAAGGAGGTCTTGACATCAGAGTAGTCTGGCCTTGGTGACTCAGTGGGAGGAGGCCAGGAGCCCCGTCTATCATCATCTGGCCGTGCTCCACTGACGGGCAGGCTGTTCCTAGACAGAGTGGTAGCCTCAATCTGGGACCAACTGTGCTGCTTTTCCTAGCAAAGGCCGTAACATTTTGCTTGAAGACTAAGAAGTTGTAGGGTAAATAAGGAGTTGACCATTAAGAGTAGCCAAATCCTTCTGTCCAACTGCCATTCGTGATTTTTAACCTCTAGTTTCAAAATGACTTGGCTGGAGGCAGGGGCTGGGGGCTGGGACAGAATCTGCAGGCTCCTTGTACCTATGGATATTGAGTCAACATTTGGAGAGTAATTAAATACTCTCCAAAGTCTCCCCAACCTGATATGGGTGGGGCAGAAACCCACTTCCTATGGGATATCTTTGCTTCCCTCATCATCAAAGCCTTCTCTTCACCAGTGCTCCAGATCAGCACTGTCCCACAGAAGTTTCCATGATGATGGGAAGTTTCCGTATCGGAGCTGTCTAGTGTGATAGCCAGTAGCCACAAGTGAATACTGATCACTTGAAGTGTAGCTAGTGTGACTAAGAACCTAAAATTTAATTTTCTTAAATTTTTAAGAAAAGTAAAATTTAAAAAGTCACATGTGGCTTGTGACTACCATGTTGGACAACCAACCTGGGGATCTGACCTTTCACTGACCCTTCCCCAGGACCCATTCTCTTCACTCCCTTCTCCCAGCCTATTATCCCTAGTGCATTACTAGGCAGAAAGCTGTTTGTCATTAAGCGTCTGTTTTTGGCTCAGGTCATGAACCCGGGGTCCTGGGATGGAGCCCTGTGTCGGGCTCCTGGCTCAGGTGGGAGCCTGCTTCTCCCTCTCCCACTCCCCCTGCTTATGTTGCCTCTCCCACTGTCTGTCTCTCTGTCAAATAGATGAATAAAAGCTTTAAAAGAAACGAAAAGCAACAAATGAAATCACCCGACTCAGCTTGTCTCATCTTCAGAGATAGCCAACATGCTTCGTTTTTGGAAGATAAAACCAGTTTTGCTATAGTAGCAGAGAATGGCCTGAAGAAGACATTGGAGCCCTGAACTCTGAGAAAGAGCCAGACATAGATGCCAAGAGGGAGAAAACCCCTCTTTAGCAACTCTGGCCTTCTTTATCATAACTCCGGATTTCTCCAAGTGTGGTCACCAACCAGGCACATCAGCATCACCTGGAAACTTGCTAGAAATGCAGATTCTCACTTGTACCTCAGACCCACTGGACCAGATAATCTGTGGGTGCCAGACAGCAATCTGTGTTTTAATAAGCCCTCCAGAATGTCCTGATACATGATTGTTGCCCTAAATAACCATCGGTTCACCAGGCAACATGTGCTCACTGGGCCTCAGGAATCATGATAAAACTTTTTTCAGGAATGTCCAACCCATTCAGTGTCCTCCACTGGAGGGGTCCCAAAGAAATGCTGACTTTCTGAGTGCATCATCCAATAGATATTTCTCTTTACTGAGGGTCTACTAGGGCACAACACTCATTATTTTTTGTGTGTTGCCCATTTAACCAACAACCCTTAACCTGAGTTTGGAGAGGTGTCACCAGCTCAAGAGAGCTAACTGTGCATATCTAGTGCCAACCACATTGGTGGCTGGAAATTGGCCATGGTGAGAATATGTACACCACAGACATTGGCAAGCAGCTGATGATTACACATTTACCAGTGTACCACTGAATCATCCTTCCTTATAAAGGGAAAGAAACAGGATCAGTGAAGTTGGGTTGGCCAAGATGACATATGTATGAATTTAACCCAGATCTTAGCAACTCTCAAAACAGTCTGCTTTTGTTACAGGGTTCTCTTGGTGATACTTGAGTTTCACTTAACTGGAGGCATCCAGAATCTAAATAGGAGAAACAGAAGCCATGCCTAGAAGGCACTCAGAGTCACCCTCCATAGAGAAGACTTTAGAGTTTCAAACAGGTAAGTGGGCTTCCTATGAGGGGAGATGTATTAATTACACAAAAAAGCCATATCTTCCAGGACAGGCTTAACAATTTCTCAAACCATTCCCCTTTAAGGAAGTCTTTCCTGTTTAAGGTTTTCTTGGCTCCTTTTTTGGAAAACTTGCCCACACAGACCCACAAGTTTAGATCTCAAGTTTACCTGGGGGTTTACTCTCCCACCCTGACCAGGATCTTGAGATGCAGACAGGGATATTGATAGGGAGTACATTGAACACGTAGATCCCTTTAGGGAGCTATGTCATCTTCCATTTCTAAATACTGTATTTATTTAACAGAGAGAAAGCAAGCCCACATGAGGGGGAATGGCAGAGGAAGAAGGAGAAGACTCCCCATCCATTGAGCAGAGGGCCAACCTACAATGTAGGGCTCGATCCCAGGATCCCAGGATCATGACCTGAGCTGAAGGCGGATGCTTAACCAACTAAGCCATCCAGGTGTCCGGAGAGCAATGTCACCTTAACACTACTAAGCCCATGAACATGAGTTGTCTTTCCATTTATGTAGACCTTCAGTTTCTTGCAACAGTGTAGTGTAGTTTTCAGAATATAAATGTTACATTAATTTTCTTCTTTCTGATGTTACTACAAATGGAAGTGTTTTCTTCATTTTAATTTCAGTTTACTTATTACTAGTATATAGAAATACAATTGTGTTTTCTATATTGATCTAATATCCTATGATCTTGCTGAACTCGTAAATTCTAATAGTTTTAGTGAATTCCTTAGGATTTTCTTTTCTGCATTTCTTTCCATTTAAAAAATTTTTAAAAGATTTATCTATTTTATTTATTTATTTGGGAAAGAGAGATTGGGGGAAAGGGGAAGAGGGAGAGGGAGAGAGAGAATTCTCAAGAAGACTCCCTTCTGAGCATGGGACCTGATATAGGACTTAATCCCGGGACCCCAAGATTATGACTTGAGCCAAAGCCAAGTTTGGCTGCCCAACCAACTAAGCCACCCACATGCCCCAGGATTTTGTATATGCAAGATTATGCCATACACAAAAATAGTTATACTTCTTTTCCAATGTGGATACTTAGTCTTCCATTTTCTTCCTTGTTAGGATGTCCTTTACAGTGTTAAGTAGAAATGCTGAGAGCCGACATCTTTGTGCTGTTCCTAATTCTTAGGGGGAAGAGATTTGGTCTTTCCCCGTTTGGTCTGATTGATTGATGGATTGATTTTTTTCAATGTTAAGTCTGATTTAACTGAAGGTTTTCATAGATGTCTTTTATCGGGTTGCAGAAGTTCCTTTCTACTCCTAGTTTGTTAAGGCTTTTATTGTAAAGTCCTGTTAAATTTTGTGAAATGCTTCTTTTATGTCTATTGAGATGATTGTGTGGTTTCTGTCTTCTGTTAATGTGGAGTATTACATTAATTGGTTCTCAGATGTTAAACAAATCTTGCATTCCTAAAACAAATTATTTTTGGTCATGGTATGTCATCCTTTCTCATATGTTGCTAGATTCAGTTTGCTAGTATTTGTGGGGTGGGAGGTTGTGTCTCGGGGTTGGGGGGTTTCTTCATGAGAAATACTGATCTGTAGTTTTCTTTTGATGTTTTTGCCTGCTCTTGGTATCAGAATAGTCCTGGTTTCAGAGAGTAAGTTGAGAAGTGTTTCCTTCTCTTATTTTTAAAAGAGCTTATGAAGAATCAATTTTAGTTCTTCCTTAAATGTTTGATAGAGTTCATGAAATGGGTCATTCCTCTCTGGAGGAAGGTTTTTGAAAACTAATTCAATCTCTTTACTTGTTATAGGTCCATCCAGCTTTTAAAAAAGAGAAGACCTTTTCTCTTGTCTATAATGTACTCACTTTGAAAGCACCATCCCTACAGCCAAACCTACCTCAGCACTAGTGTCCTTAGGAGCCAGGGCAAGATAGAGCTGGGACCTTTTCAAAGGCACCTGCCAGATCCCTTAGGTGCTCCCCTCTCAACTATAAGTGACAGTGGTTCTGGCTTCCTTTGGCAGTGTGCCCAGAGCAACTTGGCTCTGGAGCTTTCTATGCTTCTTTTCTGTCCTGATGGACACCCGGGGATGCAGCCTCAGCTCAGTTCTCCTTTTGGCTGTCTCTCCTTAGGAATCTCTTTGGAATCACCATCTTTACCCAGCCTGCATTGTCCTCCTGGACTTTGTCCACCCAACAACTCCAGACGGTTTTCTCCAGGCCAACCCACACAGCAGTGCGTTCTTCTGGGGGCTCTCCTATGTGCACCACACTCATCGAATCCACTCTGAAAGCTGACTCACCTCCTCCACTGTAAGATTTTCTGCTTTGCTTTTAACTTTCATCCCCTTGCTCTCCTGGGATGTTTATGGGAAAAGCTAGGTTCTTGTATATGTTTGTAAGAAGTCCTGGAGATCTGCCCTCATTTTACAGGTGAGAACTTTTCCCATAAGAGCCTGATCACCTACCCTGACCAGCGCCCCATAATGCAGGGACTGGGATGTGCCTGGCCCTGCCCCCAGCAGGGTGCTTTCAGCCACACCTGTGTTAACCATCGCTTTCTGTGTTATCTCTTTCTGGTCTTCTTTTTTGGACATTAAAGCTACTATTCACTGATGACTTCTGTGGCAAGCCTGTCCTCTAATACTCATAAGAACTGTCTATGTTACAGAGTTCGGGAGACTAAGGGCCTTGTTCAGGGTCCTACATGGAATAATACCCAGAGCTTCAACTCCGGTCCCAGCCCGGGCTTCCACCTGCTATGCCTGAACTTGCCATTGCTTAGGAAGAAAACACACACTTCTCAGTTTACAACAGAAAATAAAAGTGAGGATAGAGGAGATTCTCCCATAGAATCTTTCAGGGCAAACCGTTTATCAGGCTCCTGGTTAGCATCAGTGAGTCCCAGGTCACAGAGGAAGAAGCAGAATGTCAGGCCGCTGGTGTTGAATTTCATTCCTTTCATCCCTTCACTCACTCAATGAAGGTGAGTATTGCTGAGTGCCAGGACCCAGCAGTGATCTATAAATAACAGTCCTGTCCTCATGGACCTTCCACTCTAGTGGGGGGACAATAACATCAACTCTCGTGTTACTTGAAGAAAAACTCTGAAGGTAGATGAGGACGATAGAGGGCGGCTAATGTGTGGCACCAGGGAAGGCATCTCTTGGGATTGTATTTGAGCAAAGGCCTCAGCAAAGTGGGGGTATGAAAGGCCTGCGGAGATGTGGGGCAGGAGTTCCTCTGCCATAGAGGTCGCGCCAAAACCCTAAGGTGGGAGCACGTGGGGGAACTTCCGGACCAGGAAGGCCAAGTGTGGCTGCCGTGGACGGAAAGTCTAGGAGGGAGTGTGTGACGTCTTCAAAGAGTCAAGGGAAGGCGTGATCCTGTGAGGATTCTTGGTCAGAGTGACAAGGTTTTTCTACCTCCTAAGTTGTTGGAAAGTTCTCTTTCAACCCTTAGGCATCTCAACTCTTCAGTCCATTCCCAGACGCAAATGTCCTTAAGTGATGGATAATCTTCCTGTTTGTAAGCAAACTTCTCTCTTCCTCTCCATAGGGATTATCCTCCCTGGTTCCTTCCCTTGTGGATTTCACAGTTCCCTGACGGTTATTCTGGGCTCTAAATATCCCAGAGCCTCCTAGGGCACATGCAGAACAGGACGTCACGTTGCTTCTTCAGCCCCAGGTGGAATGTCCTCCTGGAAGAGAACTGGTTCTCTCCTCTCACCACTGGGAAGTGCAAAGAGCAGAAGCAAATAGGATAATGAGACCCTCATATGGAATTAGTGAGGAGGCGGGCATTGAGAACGCCCCATTTCAGCTCCTCTTCTAGAAAACGGAGTCTTTCCTAACAGGTGGAATCCGGGGGGTGTGGTGTGCACATTAAGGTATACAGCGAGGAGAGGGGAAAGCAGTTGGAAAGGGGAAATGGTTTGTTCAGAACTTTCCCATGTAGGAAAATTGGATAGGCACTAATTAGCCTGTGCTAAGATTTTAATGGCCAATGGGAGTTGCTAATATTTTGTTATTTGGTGAATATTTGCTAAATGCTTGTTTTGTACCAGGCGTTGTACTTGACCCCGGGAGTATGGAGAAGAATGGCTTAGAGTGTTCGATGTCACGGCTGGCTCAGAAGACGGCGGTGAACTAGCTAACCATGCTCCAAACAGGTAAGGAATCCAGAGGAAGCTCGAACTCAGTGTAATGGGCACAAGGAGGTTCTAGTTAACTCTGCCTGGCTGGGATGTGTGACGGGTGGGAGAAGGACTAGGATAGAAGTCCTACAGAGAAGATGAAAGAAACAGAATTGTATGGGCCTTAAATCTTAACTAGGAAACAGAAAAGAAAGCAACAACTCAACCACTGCAGCCACTGCCCCTTCCTGTTTGTCACACAACCTACCTCTGGTCTTACAGAAAGAGCACTAAACTTGCTGTCTTAGAACACCTACCTGGGTCCTCATTCCTGGCCCTTTGATGGCCAGTCTTTTTCTCTTATAACCTGGTTTTGTCATCAGTAAAGTGGGAGGTCCCTACTGTGTCAAAAATTGTCGAATTTTTGGGACGCCTGGGTAGCTTTGTCAGTAAAGCATTCAACTCTTCATTTCGGCTCAGGTCATGATCTCAGCACTCTGGGATCAGAGCCCCGCGAGGCTCTGCACTTAGCAGGGAATCTGCTTGAAGAGTATCTCCTTTTCCCTCTCCCCCTCACCCTGCTCACGCACACATATGCGCGCTCTTTCTCTTAAATAAATAAATAAATCTTTACAAAAAATGTCTAATTCTTTGCTTTCCCTTTTGTCAAAATGTCTTCTCTTTCTCAGCCTTAATTCTTTTTGAAAAAAGATTTTGTTTATTTGTCAAAGAGACACAGAGAGAGAGAGCGCGCACAAGCAGGGGGAGTGGCAAGCAGAGGGAGAAGCAGGCTCAGGCCCAGGACCCTGGGATCATGACCTGAGCTGAAGGCAGATGCTTAACCTTCTGAGCCACCCAGGCGTCCCTCAGCGTGATTTCTTAATCTTGTTAACTGTGATTACATGAAGATTTACCTTTAGAACGGTTTAACAAAGCCATTTGGGAGCATAGCCAATGTCTAGAAAAATCTCTGGAAAGCTGGGTGTTTCGAGCTTCCCTAGATGCATAGGGACAGGTGGCAAGGGCTCTAACAATATACGGGCTTTCCGCAAGCTTCAACGCCTGAAGAGACTTCATATGAAAAGGATCAGTTAGATTCTAACTACACTGGCATGATGACAAAACATTTCAAATTACATTTGTCAGTGTGAAAAAGGAAGAGCAGCTTTGAATATAATTTCAAATGTCTAAATTTCTGAGTGATTTTTAGAAGACCTAAAGTTTTAACATCTATCTGTGCAAACTTTTCACTGATGGTAACTTAAGAACCTGAGAGATCCGATTAAAAGTCTTGATCGGGAACTGTAAGTGGTTATTTGGAAGATAAAACATAAAAACGTTTGCCCCTACAAGCTCAAGCTCAAGCTTCATATCTTCTTTTCTTTTTTTCTTTTTAATGCATGAGTGGGGGGAGTGGCAGGGGGAAAGAATCTTCAGAATCTGAAGCAGACTCTGTGCCTGGGGTGGAGCTGACACGGGACTCGATTCCGCAACCCTGAGATCATGACCTGAGCTGACATCCAGAGTCAGTTGCTTCACCAGCAGAGCCACCCATGTGTCCCCATATTTTATTTTTTTTAAATGATTATATAATATAAAGAAATTTTGGTTAATTTTTTTCCATCAAGCTCTACCTAGAAGACTTGAATCCCTTCCCTTTTACTCCAGTATGACAAATGAATATCCTGTGAAATACGCTTTTTGCCATCATTTGAAAAATACTGGGAAGCATCATTTCAGGCTATACATTTAATAGTCATTCCCCCTTCCCCACTCCCACATATCTACAGGGACAGCTCTCTCATAGATCAAGTTTTCTTTTCTTTCTTTTTTTTTTTTTTAAAGATTTTATTTATTTATTTGACAGACAGAGATCACAAGTAGGTAGAGAGGCAGCCAGAGAAAGAGGGGGAAGCAGGCTCCTTGCCGAGCAGAGAGCCCGATGCGGGGCTCAATCCCAGGACCCTGGGATTATGACCTGAGACGAAGGCAGAGGCTTTAACCCACTGAACCACCCAGGTGCCCAAGGTCAAGTTTTCTACCAAGGCATGGGTCTATCTCTGAGTTCTCTGTTCAATTTTACAGAGAATTTTCTCTGTTCAAAAGTGTTTGATCTCTTTCTGGATCAATGTCATACTGTTTTCATTATTATTAGCTTTTTTAATCCTTCATTGCTGATATCAGGTAGATACTTCCATGTTTCTTTTTTGGGGATACATTCACTTAAAAAAAAAATTAAAACAGTTTTTACTTGAGCAGCTTTACGTTTATTGAAAAAAATTGAGAGAAAGGGAAGCCTGGGTGGCTCAGTTGGTTAAGCATCCGCCTTTGGCTCAGGTCATGATTCTGGAGTCCTGGGATTGAGTCCTGCATTGGGCTCCCTGCTCAATGAGGAGTCTGCTTTTCCCTCTGACCTCTCCTACCCTCCTACTCTCATACTCTCTCTCTCTCATTCTCTCTCTCTCAAATAAATAATTTTTTTTAATTGAGAGAAAGAATGGAGAGTTCCCATATATACCTCAATTTCTACCCCTTCCCGCCATTAATGCCTAGCATAAGTGTCATACCTTTGTTCTAACTGATGCCACTATTGATACATTATTATTAAGTCTATGGCTTCATTAGAGTACTCCCTTTGTGTTATAGATTTGTAAGTTGTGCCCAATGTATGACGACATGTGTCCCTTATTACACTATATCATACAGAACAGTTTCCCTGCCCTAACTTCCCAGAGTACTCTACATATTCAGCTCTCGCTCCTTCCCCCCCAGCACCCTTGGCAATCACTGATCATTTTACTGTCTCCATAGCTTTGCCTTTTCCAGAATGTCATATCATTGGAATAAGATCTCATGTAGACTTTTCAGATTGGCTTCTTTCCCTTAGTAACATGCATTTAAGTTACATGGCTTGGCAGCTCATTTCTTTTAGTGCTGAATAATATTCTATTTTATGAATTTCGCGCAGTTTATTTATCCTTTCATGTCGTGAAGGACATCTTGGGCACTTCCAGATTTTGATAGTTATGAACAAAATTTCTGCAAACATCCATGTGAAGGTTTAATCTGAGTGTTCGTCTCATTGGGGTGACCAATTATTTGACTCCTCTTAACAAGTGCAATTGCTGGGTCATATAGTAAGATGTTTAGTTTTGTACGAAGCTGCCTAACCGTCTTCCGAAGTGGTCGAACTATTTTGTATTCCCACCAGCAATGAACGAGGGTTCCTGCTGGGCCACATTCTTGCCACAATAAGATATTGTCAGTGTCTTGGATTTTCTGCATTCTAATAGGTATATTAGTGGTATTTTGTTTTAATTTGCAATTCTCTGATGACACAGGATATTGAATGTTTTTCACATACTTATTTGCCATCTGTGTATCTTCTTATATATTCTTCTTTAGATCTGTTGTCCATTTTTAATTGAATTGGTTGTTTCTTATTGTTGGTTATAATGAATTCTTTGTACATTTTGGGTATATGTTGTCAAAGATCTCCCAGTCTGTGGCTTTCTTTGCATTCTGTTAAACACTTTGCTTTTATATATACATTTTAAAATCATTTTGTTGGGGCGCCTGGGTGGCTCAGTGGGTTAAGCTGCTGCCTTCGGCTCAGGTCATGATCTCAGGGTCCTGGGATCGAGTCCCACATTGGGCTCTCTGCTCAGCGGGGAGCCTGCTTCCCTCTCTCTCTCTCTCTGCCTGCCTCTCCGACTACTACTTGTGATTTCTCTCTGTCAAATAAATAAATTTAAAAATTAAATTAAATTTAAAAAAATAAAAATAAATCTTTAAAAAAATAAAATAAATAAAATAAAATAAAATCATTTTGTCAACTTAAAAAAAAACAAAACAAAACAAAACCCTGTTATGATTTTAATTAGAATGACATTGATTCTATAGATCAGTTTGGGGAGAAGTAACAGCTTCACAGTACTGAGTCCTTGGGTCCACAACATTTATTTAAGTGTATTTTAATGTCTCTCTCTCTTTTTTTTTTTTTTTTTTTTAAGATTTTGCTTACTTATTTGACAGAGAGACAGAGCCCACGCTGGGCGAGTAGGAGAGGGAGAAGCAGGCTCCCTGCTGATGCAGGTCTTGGTCCCAGGGCCCTGGGATCATGACCTGAGCTAACAGCAGATGCTTAACTGACTGAGCCACCCAGGCACCCCTACCCTCCCCCACCTTTTTAAAAAGATTTATTTATTTATTTATTTATTTATCTGATAGAAAGAGAGATACAGTGAGAGAGGGAACACAAGCAGGGGGAGTGGGAGAGGGAGAAGCAGGCTTCCTGCAGAGCTGGGAGCCCAATGTGGGGCTCAACCCCAGCACCCTGGAACCAAGACCTGAGCCGAAGGCAGATGCTTAACGACTGAACCACCCAGGCACCCCTACCCTTCTTTTTAAAAAAATATTTTGTTTAGTTTAATGTCTGTCAGTGAAATTATATAATTCTCTTCCCACAGGCTTTACAAACATTTTAGTAGATTCATTCTTAAGTATCTTATTTTTTGCTGGTATTTTTCTAGAAATGTTACATGTTTTAAAAGTCTATGTTTTAAAAAAGTCTACGTTTAATAGTTTGTTTCTGATATTTAGAAATACATTGACTTTTATATATTGATCATAACCTTGCTAAATTGTCTTTTTAATTCGAGCAGTTGATCCTTCGATAATTTGGGGATTTTATTGAATCTTCTATGAACATCAACAGTTTTGTTTCTTCCTTTCCCGTTTTTCTATTTTTAATTTTCTTGTCTCCTGAACTAGTTAAGACTTTCAGAACAGTATTGAATTGTTGAATAGTGACAAAAGACATCCTGATTTTAAGGAAAATCTTTTCACTGTTGCCCTCTTAAATATGACACTTATGATGCTTAACTGTTTTTATGTAGGTTATTATCTGATGAAGAATCTTTCTTCCTATTCTTAATTTGCTAGTGAGCTGAATATGAAAATAAATATGTAATTTTATTGGATTATTTGCAACTAAAGAGAAATTTCCTTTTAGTTTTGTTGCTTACAGAAACCTCATGCAACTCAAGCATAAATCTCTAAGCTGAAACATACCTACCCTGGTCTCTGCTGGGGATGAATATTCCATGCATCATCCTAGAAACCCACTTTGGAGTATTAAAAAAATTAAAATAAAATAAAATCACTTGGGAGTATTAAAAAAAAAAAGGTCATTGGTTGAGATAAAATCTTTTATTATCCCCCCCTTTAGGCAGGCAATTACATTAGCCACTTACTAGAAATCATAACTTGACTTCTCTTTAACCATATGCAAGTTCAAGTACATATCATAGTACAAAATTAAAACCACAGGTGTCTTGTATTTTCAGGAGGTTTGTCTAGGAAATATTCAGTTCAAGGTCATAGAATAGCCACATGCAGTACCCTCAAATCTAGGAAGCACAGAGTTATGTTATCTGCTCTGGCTGCCTATATCCCATCCCTGCCCCTGCCCCAGTGTACCCGTATTAAAAACGCAAGGCTCAACAATGTGGAGAGGGGGAAGGAATAGAAAACAGAATAACAGTAGCAATGATGAGCCCCCCTGGTGGCCAAGCATAGTGTCACCAAACATCAGAGCAAAGTGGATGTTACCTACTTGTGAGCCGGTGGAGGAATTGCTATAATCTTAGAAGATCCTCTTTTGTATTAGAATCCATGCATTTTTCTTTCTGTTGTGCTGTCTGCTAAATTCAGTGAAAAAGTTACTGAACTGTCTATGTAAGTGTAAAGCATGTATTCCTTCTTGCTCTGCTTTGTACCAAGTTTTTACTGACTCCCTTGGCTACTGTGTAGAAAACTATTCTCAGGTATTTTGTTTTGCTAGTTGGTTTGCAGTTGTTTCTGTGAAACTTAATTCAGGATGATTTCATGTTGCGATTTACTTTTGGTTTTCAGTATTTGTTGGAAGGTTGTGTTGGTATTTATTATAGCATTCCGTGTGGGATGTGAGATTTCATTTACCAGTACAGTTATTTTATTTTGTAGACTACTCAGTACCAAAAGTCACTGACATGTTTCTTTTTAACCATATGTTTTGGGGGGGTTTTCAGGTGTAGTAGAATGTTATTGTATAACCATAACCAATGATTTTCATCTGGAATTCTATATATAGTATACTGTATGTACAGAACTACTTAAAAACATCTCTAAAACAAGTGAGGTGGAAACTATTTCAGTTTTTTTCCTCCAAATTCCCCCCCGCAAATTTCCTTGTAAGAGTAGCATCTTATCTACCAGTAAATACAATATATATATGTATATATACATACATATATACACACACACGTACATACATACATACATACATATAAGTGTGTGCGTGTGTGTGTGTATAGATGTTCTTTGGATGCCAATGTGTGCTTTCGTCTTCCCACTGTTATGAATTATGTAAGCAGAGTCTGCACAGCATTCTCTGTAAGTGTTTTTTTGGTCTGATCCAGTCCCAGGAAGCCAGTTGCTCAATCCAGTGGGCACAAGCAAAACCCTGTGACCTCTCAAACCACTGCCCATTGGCCCCTCTACAATGGACCATAAACCTCCGGAGGCAAGGAAACAGAACTCTGGGTAGAGTTTGTTTTCAATGTCAAGGAATGACATCACTGCCAGAGATTATGACAAGATTATTGGACAAGCAGGTGGGTGGGCTTGGATTTACAGCACAGGAGGGTCAAACCCTGGTTAACACATCATTAGTGCACAGAGAACACTCTATGTACATTTTAAAAGTAGGAAATATTAACATTTTTATGAGCTTCATGTAAACTGGTGAGAGTGTGTCAAGGCCAAAAAGTGTGCTTCATATAAAATTTACATGATGTGCTACGGCCAACTTTTTCTTTTATTCTAAATCGTAGGATTTTTTCCTCAGTGGGTTGGCAAAGGCTCTTGCTTAGTTAAAATCAATGAGCTGGGGTTTGGCCAATTCCTTCTTTTGTTTCCACGGGCTCTAAACAGTCAGTCAATCCAGGAGCTCACATTTATAAAGGCACAGATAAAAAAATGACTTGGAAAGGTCCAGTAAGACATGAATCAGTGATGACCCTCTCCATAAGAGGGTATATATGGGGTAGGTTAGAGAACAAAGACAGGAGCTTGGTGTGTCATCAAGACAAGGCTCTCATGAGCCAGAGTCTCCCCCATTGAGTGTTCGGAAAACAAGGGTTTTCTCAAAGTAAACTGGTCATTAAGGAAGCCTACGGTCTCCTTTAAGATTGCAAGAGGACCAATTGAAGTTCATACTTGAAAATCAGGAAACATAATACAATTCTCATGGCAAGTTAATACTGCAGGTTAATCCCTACACTTGAATGAATGGCATTTGGGACTTTACTGTGGAAAACAGATTAACCATGCGTTTAGTACCATATTTGTCTGAGAGTACCACCACTGGATGGCAGTAAAAATCCTTGGATTGCCCTCCAATTAATCAATCTTTCTTTCTTTCTTTCTTTCTCTCTTTCTTTCTTTCTCTTTTTCCCTCATTAGCTAGTCCTGCTTGTCCACTTAAAAACACCATGCTTTTAGAATTAACATTTTGATGTGAAATGTCTCTGACATGTTGTGCTCATGTTCCAAAAGTGAAAAAAAAAGGAGGCGGGGGGGGGCGGATAATGATGTGTATTGTGGTCAAAACAGGATAAAGAAATTTGGATGACCACAAAGGCAGGCAATTTCCCCCATTGGCTAAGGTCAATATTTAGTCACTGTATCATTTTAAAATCAAATCAGGTCTGGAGTGATAAGATATTGATTATATAAGGTCTCATGGGGACTTCAGACTTCCAAATACTAGGGAGAATGATGGTCTCAAAATATGGACACAGGAGTTGTCTTTTTGCTGGTTACCTTCAGAATTGATGAGAGGTTATATATATGGTCCCCAGAGTCTGCTTTCAGAAGAGGACTCACAGGCACCTATTATCTTCACTTCCACGATTGTTTCTTTGTTCAACAACTGCTTATGGAACACCTGCAGATGAGGGCTGAGCATTGAGAATATGACTGTGCCCAACACAGACCAGACCCCTACTTCCATGGAGCTCTGATGTTCCCTGCTTTATCCAGTGGTCCAACCCACGATCTGAAAGTTCCCCTCCCTGGGTGCACCCCGTCTCCCACAGCCCATCCATAGCAGGTGTTGTTGATTCTATGTCCTGCATCTCTCCGGATTCCATCCACATCTCATCGCTCTACACGCACAACTCTGGTCTACGTCATCTTCCTGTTGCCAGAGTCTGTCCTCACCGGTCTGCCTGCTCCAACTCTTGTCACCCTGCAGTCATTCTTCCTCTAGTAGCCAGAGAGAGGTTTCAAAAATATAAACCTGATCAAGTCAGTCCCCCGCTAAAAACCATCCAGTGACCTGCCATTGTCTTGAGCTAAATCTCCATGTGTCTTCTGTGACCTCCTCAGACTCATCTCATGCCATCTCCAGTGAGCGGTTACCCCTCCCCCTTAACTTCTTTTAATTCCATGATGGTGACTCCCTCTTTCTTCCTTTGGGACTTTCCCATAACCTGTTCTTATTGCTTGAATATTCAATATCAATATCAATACTTCTTGGTCCAAGTTCTCCCTCAGGTGTCATCTGTCACTTTTCCAAGGATATCTTCCTTGACCCAGCTAACTAGGTTAGTCCCTCTTTGTAGGTTGTCTCTTAGTACTCTGTACTTCCTCTCTCATAACACTCAGCACACTTGACTGAAATTACTTGTTTAATGTTAACCTTTCCCGTGCTAGTAATGGTTCGAAATCCCCGGGGAGTTTAAAAAACAAAAACAAAAACAAAAACAAAAACAAAACTGACGCCAGTACACTACCAAGCAAATCAGAATTACTGGGAATGAGATAAGGTCTGGTCATTCTATTTTTATAAGTTTTCATTTTGATATAAAGAAAACTTACAGAAAAGTTACATGAAGAATATGAATAATATTCTTCTTTACAAGAAGAATTATTATACCTTATTATTATACCTTATACCTTATACCTTATACCCAGATTCACCAGTGTTTACATTTTACCCTATTTCCTTTTCTTTTTCTCTCTCTGACTTTCCACCTCTTCATGTACATTTTCTTCTAAATTATTTCAAATTAAGTTGTAGATATCTTGTGCCTCTACCCCTACTTACTTCAGTGTGTTTCCTAAGAACAAGGACATAATCTTATATAAACATACTATGTCATCAAAAATCAGGAAATTTAACATTGATATAGTTTTATAAAAAAATCAGGAAATTTAACATTGATATAGTTTTATAATCTTTTTTTTGAAGATTTTATATATTTATTTGATAGAAAGATCACAAGTAGGCAGAGAGGCAGACAGAGAGAGAGGGGGAAGCAGGCTTCCCGCTGAGCAGAGAGTCCGATGTAGGGCTCGATCCCAGGACCCTGAAATCATGACCTGAGCTGAAGGCAGAGGCTTAACCCACTGAGCCACCCAGGCACCCCAAAATTCAGTCTTATAATCTAACCAAGAGTTCATATTCAAATTTCATCAGGTGTCCCAATAATGTTCTTGTTGAAGGATGGGTTTCCCAGGAAGCAGACTCTGGGAGGGAGTCTGTCCTGGGAGGGAGACAGTCCTCTGTGCAGGAATTTTATAAGGAGCACTCTTAGGATCAACATTGTAGAAGTGACAAAAAGGAAGCAGTCAGTATTGGACAGAAGCAGTCTCAAAAAAGACTAGGCCAACTCTTGGGGAAACCTGAAGCTGTCATGAGCCTTCAATGTTGTCCTGAGATAAGAGGAGAACTGTGACGCTTTATACCGTACAGTGACCAATTACTGGATCCGGGCCACTCTGGGGGAAGGAAGCATGTCTTTGTGCAAGGCAAAACTCTCCAACCTAGGGTAATTTCTGTGACTATTAGCACATACCTCCCTTGGGAGTGGGATGAATGAGCCCTTCACTTCAGTCTTAAAAGAGTCAGCGTGGTACATCCCAGCTTTTGCTGTGATCTGCCGTTTGCACTCCTCTGATCCAGCTCTCCTTATCAGTTCTGGAAAGACTTCGTCCAGGATCCTGTTGGACCTCTTTTCCTAGGAGAAACAGATAAATTGCAGTCCCAGATACAAGCAGTTGGAACCCAAGCAGTTGGCGCCACCATCGCTCTCCATCCCGTATCACCCATTCTGGATTACTTCATTGTCAGCCACTGTCTCTGCTGAGCAGACAGCTTGCTTCCCGGTTGGCATAATTCAGAGCCTCATCACTGAGGCCTCTGAGCTCCTGAGCTCTGTGCCCTTCTCAGGCACAACTGCGCTATCTGTCCATTTATCATCAAGTTGAACAAGGAAATCTCTAGTGGCATCCCAGTAGATCACCAGGATCTCTAGTGGCATCCCAGTAGATCACCAGGATGTCATCGTATTCTTCTCTGTAGCAGCAGCCCTCCTCCTCCCGATGATCTGATCGTCACTGTGAGCTGGCCTGTGGGTGACAGATTCGGAATCCCATGTGTACATCTGTCTTCTCAGACCTGCCAGTGTTGCAAGTTGAGTTTCCCAGGAAGCCAACTGAGAGGTGGAGATCAGACAGAAACTGAATTAAGGAGCGCTCTTGGGAACGGTGCCTGTAGAAGGGAAGGGAGGGAACAGTATTGGGCAGAAGAAGAAAACGAGTCATGATGCAATTTCAACAGACTTGCTATCGCATCACAATCTTGTGAAGTTCTGCTTTTGAAGGTTTTCATGAAAACTAACATCAGTGACATGAGGTGACATCATGTGCCCTTGCCACATCAGTTTCTTGGCCCCACTGCCTCCCTTCATACCCAGTGAAGTACTGGATGAACACCAGAGAGCCAAGCTCCTCCCATCTCCCACCAACACCCCTCCCAAAACCCGCCCCCCAACACCCCTCCCAAGACACCCCCGCCCCCGTCAGGGTCTCCCAAAACCTTCCTCTCTTTCTTCTCCAGGAATACCGTTCATTCCTCTGAATTCAGTGGTGACACTTCCACAGTCTCCCAGGAAAAATACTGTTTTTATTTATGAAATCATTTATTATTGGGATAGCCTTCGGCAAGATTTTTCTTCACAATGCCTCAGGAGAAAGCAGTTCTTCAGGAATGTAACCATCGAAACAGAGGCTAACAAATACCATAAGCTAAGACATGTTACAGACATTTGTACACTTTCACCCAAATGTGGGGCCAGTACTGAGTAATCTGTTCTAATGTTTGTTTCTTCGGATCCTCAGCAATGTTTTTCTGTGTGACTTTCCAAAAACTTTGCTGACAAAGGAATGCCTTTTAATTTGTTGGTCTTTTGTTTTACAATTATTTCAATGATTTTTTTTTTCTCCCAATCACTGAACAGACCAGAGACCCTCAGGGTTTGTGTCTTTTGCTCCTTCATTATAAAGTGAAAAATCTCAAAAGAAACTTCTAAGCAATTATCTGTAAGTTTCGTGAGCTTTGTCAAGACCTGGATTTGTGGGCGCCTGGGTGGCTCAGTGGGTTAAGCCGCTGCCTTCGGCTCAGGTCATGATCTCAGGATCCTGGGATTGAGTCCCATATCAGGCTCTCTGCTCAGCAGGGAGCCTGCTTCCTCCTCTCTCTCTCTCTCTGCCTGCCTCTCTGCCTACTTGTGATCTCTCTCTGTCAAATAAATAAATAAAATCTTAAAAAAAAAAAAAGACCTGGATTTGTTCCACATTATTTATCTTTCATCTCTTACTTTTTGCAATCCTGTGAAAAGTTTTAATGATTTCTCTGCCTATGCATATAAATGTGTATAAATAGGAGCTCCACATTGCTTTCCATAGCTCTGAAAAATTCAAGTTTCTCTTCCTGTTCTGGATGCTTCATTTTTAAATGTCTTGCTGATCACCAACGTTGCATTATTACTCAGGACACAATAGGCTAGCCAGTTAAGGGGGAGTTTTACCATCAATGGCACAGAATGTAAATCTATATTTCAAAGGGCCTTCTTGACCATTCTAGTTTGGAGGGATTAGTTAACCATAATGCAGCTGATGAAGAGTTTGTACTCCAAATAAGTTGTGCTCTGCCATTTTCTTTTTGTTTATTTTGCTATTACCTTTCTTTCACGTGCCACTTTTTTTGCAGAAATCTTTTTAAACCATTTTTCCCAATATGAATTTAACTTAGGTAAAATGAAATAATATCTAAAATCCCCTCACTGAGCATACATTAATGGAAATATCTGAAGACATGCTAGAAGCAATCAATTGACTGAGGCAGCATAGGCCTCCCTTTGGCATTTTTTCCCCCATGGAATATTTTAAGAACACAGGTGCTTGGGAATTGTAATTAGAGCAATCAGCTTATCCAGATTTACATAACAGCAATACAAATTTTAAAGAGTATGAGTTCCTGTAAGTTCTATTCTGAACCTGAATGAGTGGTCGTTTTGGACCTCGATGCAGAATTTGATATTTGCTCCTACTAATTTCACCTCTGTCATTTATTCCTTTACTTAAGCCTGTCAAGATCATTTGAGATTCTGATTCTATCCTCCAATATGGTTGCTGTTACTTTCAAGTTTGCATACCCCCGACATCTTTACCTAAGATATTAATACAAATTTTTATTTTTTTTAAGATTTTTATTTATTTATTTGACAGAGAGAAATCACAAGTAGATGGAGAGGCAGGCAGAGAGAGAGAGAGGGAAGCAGGCTCCCTGCTGAGCAGAGAGCCCGATGCGGGCTCGATCCCAGGACCCTGAGATCATGACCCGAGCCGAAGGCAGGGGCCTAACCCACTGAGCCACCCAGGCGCCCCTTGATATTAATACAAATTTTTAAAGAAGCCTATCTCTTTAAGACAAAAACAAAACAAAACAATAAAACAACTTCCTTTTGCTCTAGTTGCTCAGTCCCTTGTGGGGCTGACAATGGCAGGATGGGTTAGTCTGGAGTCTCCACAGGGTTTCCTGCCAGGGGACTCCTGCGTTTCAGAATCAGGCAAGAGTCAAACAGCTCATAGAGCACTTCGTTCTCACATGCCTCCTGCAGATCAGGGCTAGAGTTCTTCAGAACTCCCTCCGCATGTTCCTTACCACCAGCACTGCCCTCACTCTATCCGTTGCTCGTGACTCCCTTTTATAAGAGACATTTGAATAAAAAGTCTTACTCACATTCACCTTTTACGGATTTTCTTTATTTCCCTAACTAGGCAACAAGACTTCATCTTTTTCACTGATATACCCAATAAATTATCCAAATGGTCTGAAGCCAGTAAGAGAAAAGGAAGAAGGAAGGATTCCAGAAGGATGCTATATTTCTGGTTTTGGTGGCTGCTTCGAAGGAAGTAGCTTCATACCTACTTCCCACTGGGAAAACTGATGAAAAAGATGACTCTCATCTTCAACATGGTGAGTTTGAGATGCCTGGGGGCATTCACATGGAGATGTGGAGAGCCCACAGTCTGAATCAGTCTGGAGCTGAGAAGCTCTGGGATTAGTACTTGACAAGATTCGGATAGTAATCTTGAGTATACATGGGGCAAGTACTCTCACAACTTTGGTCTCAAGGCAGTTTTGGTCCTTGGAGTAGATATCATGGGCCAGAAAAGCCATGAAGCAAAAGGACCTGTTTCCCTGTCTATCTGATGCTATGACCTTAGACAACTACAAATTTTTAAGCCAGCCCTACCCACCCCGCCCCCCGCCCTGGATACTGAATTACTCAGCACAACAGCAGACCCCTTTGGGGGTGGAGTGGGTTGATCATGATTCATCTTCATAGCAATTGACTTAAACCTACCTTGTTCCAGCCCTACTATTATTTTGATTCTGTTTCTGTCCAGCTTCAACCTTCTGATTTTCATGATTACTACTTCAAATCCTGTCTCTGGTCCTTATATTTGGTATTCGAGCTTTTTCTTTCTGGCATGTAAATCTCAATTACGTTACTACTACAGAGTATTTTTGAAAGGAACCTTTCTGTATCAGCCAGAATCCATTGAAGAGGCAGAAACCACACCTGATATGTGAACAGGGGAATTTTAATATAAAGAATTGTCTGCTTCCATACTTTGGTAATTGGAGAGAATGCTGCTATAAACATAGGGGCGCATGTATCCCTTGGAATTAGTGTTTTACAATTCCTTGGGTAAATACCCAGTAGTGCAAAGAATGGGTTGTAGAGGAGTTCTATTTTTGACTTTTTGAAAAACCTCCACACTGTTTTCCACAGTGGCTGTACTAGTTTGCATTCCCACCAAACAGTCCATAAGGGTCCCCCTGCCACCATTCTTGCCAACACCTGTTGTGTGTGTGTGTGTGTGTGTGTGTTTTAGCCACTCTGACAGGTGTGAAGTGATATCTCATTGTGGTTTTGATTTGCATTTCCCTGATGATGAGTGATATAGAGTATATTTTCAGGTGTCTGTTGGCCATCTGGATGTCTTCTTTGGAGACATGTCTGTTCATGTCTCCTGCCTATATTTAAATTGGATTATTTGTTTTGGGGGTATTGAGTTTTTTTAAGTTCTTTATATATTTTGGACACTAACCCTTTATCGGATATGACATTTACAAACATCTCCCAGTCTGTAGGCTGCCTTTTAGTTTTGTTTATTGTTTCCTTTGCTGTGCAGAGTTTTTTATTTTGATGCAGTTCCAACAGTTTACTTTTGTTTTTGTGTCCCTTGCCTCAGGAGACACCTAGAAAAAAGTTGCTGTGGCTAATGTCAGAGATGTTACTGCCTGTGTTTTCCTCTAGGATTTTTATGGTTTCAGTTCTCCTTAGGTCTTTAATCTACTTTCAATTTATTTGGGAGTTTAGTGTAAAAAACCTGGTCCAGTTTCATTCTTTTATATATGGCTGTCCAGTTTTCGCAGCACCATTTGTCGAAGAGACTATCTTTTTCCTGTTGGATATTCTTTCCCGCTTTGCCGAAGGTTAATTGATCATATAGTTGCGGTTTTATTTCTGGGGTTTTCTATTCTGTTCTGTTGATCTGTCTGTCTATGTTTGAGCCTGTACCATGCTGTTTTGATCACTACAGCTTTGTAATATAACTTGAAATAAGTCAAAGAAAGACAAAAACCATATGATTTCACTCATATGGGTGTTTAAAAAAACAAGCAAGGAAAGGAGAAAAAAGAGAGACAAATCAAGAAACAGACTCTTGACTGTAGAGAACAAACTGATGGTCACCAAAAAGTGAGGTGGGGGGGATGGATGAAACTTGTGATGGGGATTCAGGAGGACACAAGTGATGAGCACCAGGTGTTGTACGGCAGTGTTGAATCACTTACTGTATACCTGAAAACGAATATTAGTGTTAACACTGTGTTAAGTAACTGGAATTAAAAGAAAAACTTGGGGTGCCTGGGTGGCTTAGTGAGTTAAAGCCTCTGCTTTCTGCTCAGGTCCTGGGATGGAGCCCAGCATTGGGCTCTCCGCTCAGCGGGAAGCCCACTTCCCACCCCTCCCACCCCTACCTGCCTCTCTGCCTACTTGCGATCTCTGTCAAATAAATAAATAAAATCTTAAAAAAAAATAATAAAAATAAAATAAAAACTTAAAAGATAAAAAAGAATTGCCCGTAGAGCTGAAACAAACTGTGAGGAGTTTGTACTAGGGGGGCAGTTTGAGGGGGGCGCTGGTGTCTCTAAAGGGGTCCAGGGAGCTGCTTATATGTAAGTGGGACGTAATTGAAAAGTAGATTCAACTGTTGCTGTGGAAGGCGGTGCCTCTGGCGGGGTGAGCAGCTTTGCTGATGTCATGGGAGTAGGGACAGGAAGGGGCAAGTCATCCCTTCTTCCAGGCTCCCTCCAGCGCCCCCTACCGACCCTCAAGGGGATCCCGCTGGAAAACCAATGCCTCGTGGTCGCCAGCAGCACAAGGCAGGGTATAGAAAGATGAACTAACTGAAAATGGCACCGCCTCACTCTCATTCTGGAGTCCTAATCCAGACGCTGATCACTCAGCCAGCTCCAGCTCCTCCCCCACTCCCCACCACCCCCACCAGTGGAGAGCAAGGTCTTTAACTTCCGCTTCAGCTCTCAGAGACACTGCCCTCGCCCTGGCAGCCACGAGCAAACTGCTCTTATCTCCTCCTCCCCCCACTGCGGGTACAGCGATGCTGCAGGAGGACCTTAGGGCTGCAGGTGGGAGCCGCTGGGCTCGGATCAGGGTGGTGGGGGCAGAGCGGCCGCCTTGCCAGCATCCTTGACACAAGCCCCCGCTGCTCCCGGAATTTTGACCTGCCTCCACTACTTTCTTTGGGGACGTCTGGTTATTCCAGGAATCTCTGGGGTTTTCTTAAGCAGTTTGTTATTCTCAGGCTCTGGTCTGTTATTGAGTGCTGTGTAATGAGTCACCCCAAAAGTTAGTGGCTTAAAATAACAAGCACTTGTGGGGGGCCAGGGTGGTTCTGTGAGTTGAGCATGTTGTGGGATCGAGCCCTGTGTCCAGCCGTCATGGAGCCTGCTTGGGATTCTCTCCCTTCCTCTCACCCTCTGGCCCTCTCCTGTGTGCAGACACTCTCTGTCTCTAAAAAAAGAAAAAACAAAATAAACAAGCACTTATTTCCCTTTATGGCTTTAGTGGGTCAGAAAGTGGGAAGCAGCTTGCCTGAGCATTCTGGATTGGGGGCTCTTATGACACTGTTATCAGGGGCTGTCTGAGGCTGGTCTCACCTTGAAGGGTTCTGGCACCTGGGCTGGAGAGATTCAAGTAGTTGGGGGGCAGGAACACCTGGAACAACAACCCCTCCCCCTCCCCCTTCTCCTCCTCCTGTTCCTCCTCTTCCTCCTCCATTTGATCTGCACAGACTCAGTTGCTTTTATTAACCCCTGCTACAGATACTGTACAGAGTAAACATTTATTCATTATAAAAATGAATAACTCTGCTCAGCAGGGAGCCTTCTTCCTCCTCTCTCTCTGCCTGCCTCTCTGCCTATTTGGGATCTCTGTCTGTCAAATAAATAAATATTTTTTTTTAAATGGCTTCTAAACCATTAAAAATGAAATAGGAATAAGAGCATAAAACGGAATAGTAACATCACAACTGTGAGGAAGCATTCCGAGTATTCACAAAGAATGTTATAATTAGCATTCTGATAAACCAGAGAAAAATTGGAGACAGTTTTACAATCGCTTCATGTCAACTACAATGGCAATGAACACACGGGTTTCAGCTTTATACAGCATTTTGCAACATCAGTGTGTCTAGATTTTTGTTTTTGTTTTTTTTTGTTTTTTTTTTTAATCTGTGAAGTTTGCCGCCTACTTGCTTGTCATATGGCTACATAAAAGCAACAGCTGTTTTTTCCTTTAAAAGGAATCTAATATACAGAACTTTTGGCCTCTAAGGGTTTATAACTCTTCATTTAAAATGCTTTCTATGACATTAAATGCTTTAATGACATTAAAATGACATACAAATCTACCTATGTAACATCACAGCGAAACATGATGAACAAAATTACAGCAGCAGAAAGAGGGAGAAAGCTAAAGTCAACGAGAATTTTGGCACATAAAGATTTGCACACAGTCAGGCCTTATCCTAAGGGTACAGAGCACTTTAGGTCTCTCCCTGTCTCTCTCTTTCCCTCTGTCTCCATGGGTTCTTCCACCTGATGGTCTCAGAATATCTAGATTCATTACATAGTAGCTATGGTTTCCAGAGCAAATGTCCCCAAAGAAGCCAGCAGAAAATCTTTTTCTTTTTCTAATTTCACCTGGAAAGTCATGCATTATCATTTCTGCCACATTTTGTTTCATGAAGACCATCCTAAAAGCCCAGCCAGGTTCAAGGGAAAGGAACATAAGCTCCACCATTTGATGGAAAGGGTGTCAAAGAACTCTCAACTATTTTTTTTTTTAAGATTTTATTTATTTATTTGACAGAGAGAAATCACAAGTAGATGGAGAGGCAGGCAGAGAGAGAGAGAGGGAAGCAGGCTCCCTGCTGAGCAGAGAGCCCGACGCAGGACTCGATCCCAGGACCCTGAGATCATGACCTGAGCCGAAGGCAGCGGCTTAACCCACTGAGCCACCCAGGCGCCCCAAACTCTCAACTATTTTTAAAACCTCACAGGCACCTACCTGTTAGGATTTGGGGGAAGTTTTAAACAGTTGTTTTTCTCGTATCTAGAAATGGGTTCTTCCAAGCAGCAGGATTTCTGACCATACTGTGTGGCACGTTTTCTTGGCTGCACTGGAGTAAAGAATCGGGGCAGGGGTGGGGGGGGGCATTCAGCCTGCATACTGGAGGGCTCCCTAGGTCCAGACACGAATCATCAGTGCTTCCGGCCTGGTCCCAGGAAGGCCTCTGAGAATGGCTGCCCGGAGAGTTAGTTTCCTTGTTGAGCCCGGAGAGCTCCAGGGGCTGAATGCAAGCCGGGGCGGTGGTTAGAGCCAGTGTTCTCTGCTGGTATCCCCAGGTGGGCACAGAGCTATGCATGGATGGGGCTGGGGGCATGTCACGTTGTGCATGGGGCCTGGCCTGAGCCACACCCAGCCTGATGTCTAGAGGGCTGAGGTCTTCTCTTGCTTGGTAGCCTGGAAGCCGTTCTTGATGGCCTTGGTAGGAAGTGGCAAAGGGCTGGGTTAGCTCTAACAAATTACCACAAACCTGAGGTACCTGAACGCAACAGAAGCTTATTCTCTCAGTTCTGGGGGTTAGAAGTCTGAAATCAAGGTGTTGGCCAGGCCATGCTCCCTCTGAAGTTTCTACGGGAGAATCCTTCCTTACCTCTTCCTACCTTCCTTGAAGTTCATTGAGTTGTGGCCACATCACACCAATCTCTGCCTTCGTCTTCATAGGGATTTTGTCTCTGTGTGTCCTCTACTCTTCGAACAAGGACACCACTAAATCACTGGAGTTAGGTCCAGTCTTAAACCCAGGATGATTTCACCTTGAGATCCCCAAAAAGTACACCCGCAAAGATCCTCCTTCTAAACATGGTCTCATTCTGAGGTTCTGGGTGAACATGAATTCAAATTCCCTTTAGTGCCTTCCCAGTGTTGAGTAATTCCTTTTTATCATATTACTTACATAGTCAAGTATAAAACATAGACTCCCTGTGCTCATGGCTCCTTTGCAAGTACAAAGTCAAAACAAATTTTCCAGTTACAAGCCAGCAAAACAGTAAAACAATTTTTAGTAAGTAGTATTAATTGAATATGACTAATGACATTTTCTAGGATTAAATTCTTTCACTTAGATGAGTTATGGTGTCTGCTGTGATGTATGTTCTTTGAAGTCTGGCAAAAATGACCATTTATTTCTTTAATCACCTTTCTCTCTTCGAAATATTCTGAATTTGGGTTCATATAGCTCCCCACTGATTTATTCTCTATGGTAAATGTGTCCTTTCCTTGTTTATTTACACACATTCTTTGATATCACACCACAAAACTTAGCTAAAAGGTGGTGGATCAGATGATCCAAAGTATTTGTATTCTTTAAAGGTTATCATTATTTCTGTTAAGTCCAAAATCAAATATTTTTTTTATATCTACACATGGACTCCATTTTTGGAAATACTGCTGTTTGGCCCTGAATGATGTGAACTAGAGAGTATAGGTACTTTCTATCCAGTCTGCAGAAGCATTGTTTCCAGACTCCAAATCAACATTTCAGTAGACCAGAAATGGAACTCCTGAACTCATTTCTGTGTAGCTAATGCCGTTCATGATTCTAGCCTTGGTGGAACTCACTGTTCATGCCATCAGCTAATTCCCAGAGATTTTCCTAGACCCAGGACTTCACTCCTCCATTTGCTCACTCTTCATGTCCTGTTAATAAATACAGGAAGCAAAAGACTTATCTTTGCTTAGATACAGGCCCCCAGGCCTGATTCTGAGAACTGCAAACTCTTCATCTTTATTTTGGCTTATCTTGATGTAAAATTTCCTCCAACCCTTGGGGCCAATGCCTTCGGTACCGAGCGGAAATGGGAGGTGAGGTCTCCTCTGGATCCCCATTATTCTGTGTGTCAAGACCCTTCCCCACCTTCTTCTCCAGCAATCAGCCTCTCTGACTCTGGGGATGGACATGATACTTGGCCTGGGCCAGTCCTTTGTGGTCCCAGTGACTTTTGTAAGAAGTGGACATGTTGCCCAAGCCAATCGAAGTCCTGCCACAGGATTTTTCTTACTGGAATGGGGAGAGGGAGTCCCTTTCCTCTCTAGTCACTGTGAAGATAGGAGCCCAGGGCAGTACATTTGTAGTCTCAAAGAGAATCCAGTCTGACAGTTTTTAAGATTTTAGCCAAAGAGCGAGCCCTCATGATGTTCCAGAGTTGGTTTCCAGACACTCGCAGGCCACTTGTACTGTCGACAGCTGACAATTTGGCTGTTATATACAAGCCTGACACTAGCTTCTGACTGCAGAAGCACCTACTTCAAAGACAGCCACCTCCGGTAAACACACTGCCAGCAACTCAACTGGATGAAGGGTCAGGCCACACCACCCATGAAGTTTCCTTTTTTTTTCTTTTTTTTGGAACCCTCAACCCCCCCATAAAAGCAGAACCCCAGGTCTTTGCATGTTCTCTCTCTATCCACAAACTTGCCCTGTGGCCCCAGGTATGACATATACCCTCTAGAACTTGTGGGTAATAAACATTGTTTATTTGCTTGTTTGTTTTTCTTCCAGAGTTCCCTAATAGTCGTTGCTAAGGTGTGCCTTGCAATCATAATAAGAATCACATGGGCCAGTCCAGCTACAACATTAGCTCCAAAATGGGAAATGCCTGTGGGGGCTTGCCTCGGCCCAGGTGGTACCCCCAGGCATTCATCACTGGACTCAATATATCAAGCCACACCTGGATTTTTTTTCACTTGTAAAGGCACAAAAGATAATAAAACAGATTTAATGTAATACTTTAATACTTAAAATACTTAAAAACCATATTTAAGGGGCACCTAGGTGGCTCAGTGGGTTAAATCCTCTGCCTTCGGCTCAGGTCATGATCCCAGGGTCCTGGGATCGAGCCCCACATTGGGCTCTCTGCTCGGCGGGGAGGCTGCTTCCTCCTCTCTCTCTGCCTGCCTCTTGCCTACTTGTGATCTCTGTCTGTCAAATAAATATTTAAAAATCTCAAAAACAAACAAACACCATTTATAAGATATGGAACCTTTAAGGACCAGACTCCCTGTGATGAAAGTCTGATGATAGGATTCTGCATCATTTCGGATGAAGCAAGAATGACCCTCCGTCCCTCCTTCCTCCTGTTCTCCGTTCCTCCTTCTCTTTCTCCATGTCTCCCTCCCACATCCTAACCCCTCGTTCTTTCTTATTTGAATTCCACATACATTATGGGCCAGACAGCCAAAAGAGCTAAAAAAAAAAAAATCTCCTGTTCTGCACATTTGAATAACAGTGTGTGGCGGGGACCACTTTCCGGCTATTCTGATAACAAAAGCAAGGACACAACTTGTCACTATTGTGACAACCATTTATTGACTGCTCTTGGGTCGGTACAATGCTAGTATTTTGTATGAGTACCCATAATTCTAAAAGGTATTGTTCCAATTTGAGGTATAGGTGAGGAAATGAATATTTACAAGGTTGAAAAGTCATCCAGATGTTAAGAGGCAGTCAAATTTGAAGCGAGATGTGTCTGACTCTAAAGCATAGTTTCTTCCTACATTTCCTTCCTTCCCTATAGCAGGACTTGGATGAGATTCACAGCTACCCAGCATACACAACCAAAGAGGTGTCTAGTCTCCCAAATTAATGTCTTGGGGGACACCTTCATCTAAGTCCTCGACTTCCCTCAGGCCATCTCTCCGACTGTGTTAGATCCTCATGGTCTATTCAAAGCATGAACCATGGCCCTCCAGAACTTAGGATGGCTCTGCATTTGGGATGTGCCTTTTGACATAATACTTAAGACAACTGTGCCCGGAACGGAGAGATCCACCATGCTCCAAGGACTACCTCAATCACCCCAGTCCTAGCAAACCATCACAAATGGATTTTATCACAGAGCTGCCCATCTCCCAAGTCTGCAGCACGTTTTGAGAGTGGAAACTATTCTTTATAAGCACCAGTATTTATCCCTCCCATCTACTTTAGTCATAGTCATTTGTTCACCAAATGTAGGGGGAGTATCTGAGAGCTGACAGTGACTTACAGCTCATGTTCTGGCTTCAAAGAACATGTCTCCTGGCACCCAACACCCATAGCCAGATGGCCAGACTCAGTTCTGGGAAATGCCTGCTGCCACATCAGTCTGTCTTGCTTTGCTCCTTTCTTCTGCTGTATGATTTCATTTCTTAAATCTAATCCCTGGTTTTGATGTTTGACTCTCCTTACTCATAATTGGTACTTTGTCTTCAGATTGGGTTTTAAAAATGGTCTTCTCAAGGGGCGCCTGGGTGGCTCAGTCGGTTAAGCCTCTCTGCCTTTGGCTCAGGGTCCTGGGATCGAGCCCCGCATCGGCCCCTCTGCTCAGCAGGGAGCCTGCTCCCCCCCCCCTGCCTGCCTCTCTGCCTACTTGTGATCTCTGTCAAATAAATAAAGTCTTAAAAATAAAATAAAATGGTTTTCCCGAGGTGGAATTGGGAAGGAGACAAACCATAAGAAACTCTTAATCTCAGGAAACAAACTGAGGGTTGCTGGCGGGGGTGCGGGTGGCTGGGTGATGGACATTGGAGAGCATATGTGCTATGGTGAGTGCTGTGAATTGTGTAAGACTGATGATTCACAGACCTGTACCCCTGGAGCTAATAATACATTATATGTTAATTTTAAAAATAATAAATAAATACATTCTAAACAACCACAACAACAAAAAAAGGCCTTCCCATCATAGAAACAGAAAGTAGAATGGTGGTTTTCAAGGATTGGGGTAGGGGCACGGCCAAAAGGGAGAATTGTTGTTTTAGGGGTGTAGAGTTTCAGTTTTGTAAGCAGTTCTGGAAATCTGATTCACAAGAATGGTCATATAGTTAACACTCCTGCAATGTACACTTAAAAATTGTGAAGGTGTTAAGTTTTATGTTAGGTATTTTTGTTAGGTATTTTTACCATGATAAAAAAATTAAAAAAAAATTTTTTTTCAATACCTAGGGGAAAAAATTTCCGCCATCCAGCTCATTCCTAAGAGCCACAGACTGATGCTATAATGCTGTATTACACACAAATTGGAACTGACTTTAAAGGAAGTTTACATGTTAACCTGTGTTCCAGTATGGAACCTTGATGTTGGCTATAACTATAATCAGAGTTCCCCCAGTACTTGCATAACCTATTCCCCTTGGGACACTCTCTCTTGTACTAGTAAAAATGTATGTATTGAGGGACACCTGGGTGGCTCAGTCGATTGAGCATCTGCATTCAGCTCAGGTCATGATCCCAGGGTCCTGGGATCGAGTCCTGCTTCCCTTCAGGCTCCCTGCTCAGCGGGGAGTCTGCTTCTCCATCTCCCTCTGCTCTTCCCCACACTTGTGATCTCTCTCTCACTCTCTCTGTCAAATAAATAAATCTTTTTTTTTTTTTTTTAATGTATGTTCTGACCCCGGGTCACTGGTTCTCAAACTTCAGTGCCTAATAACAGTCACAAGCTTATTACAAACACATATTCCAAGGCTTACCCTGGACTTAACTGAATTAGAAATCCTCAGAGGCTGAGGCCCAGCAACCTGCATGTTCAATAAACTCTACGTTACTCTGACACAGGTGGTCCTTGAACCATAATTTGAGAAAGTCTGCATTAGGAAGTATGTAAAGGTCAGATGTTTAATTTCATTTTTTTCTTCCAAGTTTCAAGTTCAGAGCTTTGTACTTAGTACAGACTTACACGTGGTTGGAAAAAATATAGTTAAAAAAAGTATTTTGCTAGACATGTCCAAACAAAATATAATCTGTAGCATGTGGTTTCTTTCAGAATTAATTGTACATTAATACTTGGTATTTGAGTAAACCATATAATAAGGAGCTATAATATGAGGCAAGTTCCAAATACGTGGCTTTAGTGTTTAGTGTTTTGAAATCCAAACTCTCAGATCCTCTGAGCTCATACAACTCTAAAAAGTCATTTCCTTCTTGAACTTTTTATCCCTCTTCCGCCTTTAAATGGAAATGAAGTATTCCTGGTCTCCACTGACTTAACAGCTTTTAATCTGCGTTTTTAATGAAGTATTGGACAGCATTGTGGTATATTTCATTGTGTAGTCCATCCACACAAGGATAACTGTGAATGTATCCTTCAAGTTCCATGTACTATAGGGGTACCTGGGTGGCTCAGTGCGTTAAAGCCTCTGCCGTCAGCTCGGGTCATGATCCCAGGGTCCTGGGATCGAGCCCCACATTGGGCGCTCTGCTCAGCGGGCAGCCCGCTTCCTCCTCTCTCTCTGCCTGTGATCTCTCTGTGATCTCTGTCTGTCAAATAAATAAATAAATAAAATCTTTTAAAAAAAAAAGTTTCATGTACTTTAGACTTTCATTTTTTGCCTGAAGAAAAAGAAAAGTTCATTTATCTAGTGAGCAAAGCAATTTGGAGTTACCTCATTTAGATTAAATTCATGATTTTATTTCTAATAGAATCATTTATATTTATGATATCACAAAAATGTGCCATGGCAGCTTTTTACTTGGAAATTAATAAGATAATTAGTTCTTCATGCTCTGGAGGAATTTTGCCCATCAGATGGGCGGTGGTCTGTGAAGGCTTTGTAACCCTGAGTCTGTGAATTCACGGTGCCAGAGTCCTTTCTTGATGCACTCAGCATTGCTTGGATGTAATACGAAATGTAATTAGTTCCCCACAGAGGACAGAGTTTTTTGCTCAGAATTCGCCTATGCAAAGTGAATTTCATAATGGTTTTATCTCCGTTTATTTTTTAGAATGACATCATGCTGTAAAAATATAAACATTTGAATGGAAAATCAAAAGTTGGATCAGAGAGTAACACCCCGACAGATCTGGCTTTTAACTTTTCTAAGGGACTAATGTGTTATAGATTCTCTTTCTCCCCAGTATTGTTTTATTGAGATGTCAACAGTAACCCAGAGGTCACCAAATGCTTGGTATGAGTATACCCAGGAGTTTGTGGCTTTCCGAAAAGTCTTCAGAGGCTTGGAAGGTCAGGTCCAAAGTCACAGAAACTTAGAACTGAAAGGACCTCAGAGATGGAGCCTGAGGACATTCAGGTAACAGAGTTGCTCCAGAGGACATGAGGGTCAGGAGACATCCTGCTTCTCTCTCAAGGCAGTGAGCTTCCCTCTGCCTTGAAAGAGGAACAATTAAGAAGTAGTTCTGTCTGTTCTGTCTCTGGGAAACATTGTCGTCCTAACTATTCTTCAGTAATCCACCATATATTATTATGTGTATTTGTTTCTTCTTTCTGGGTCTTTTATCCTTCGAGGCAGATAGACTCTAGGGCAGATGCCATGATCCCCCGCCTCTTGGTATTCAAGCCCTTTGAGCCCCTCCCCCAGAGTATGGGCAGGACCTGTATTTGCTTCTAACTAATAGAATGCAGCAAAGGTGATGGGGTACGCATGGTTATGTGTGTATGATTACCTTGCCTATGACTGCAAACTATCTTATAGGAGACTCTGCTATCGCCTGCCTGGCTGGACATGGCTTAGCCTGGTGCACTTCTTCTGAGACTTACAAAGCTTCAGTCAAGGTATCAGCTAGAGCTTTGGTTTTATCTGAGGCTCAGCTGGAGAAGGAGCTGCTTCCAAGCTCATGGGATTGTTGGCAACATCCGCTCCTTGCATGCTCTCGGATTGAGGGCCTCGGTTTTTTGCTGGCTGTTGGAAGAAGGCTACCCCCAGGTCCTTGCCATATACTGGTCTCCAGAGGCAGCTCCCAACATGGAAGCTTGCTTCTTCAAAGCCAGCAAGGAAGAGAGAATCTCTTGGTCATATCGGATGTGACCAGAAGACTCACTTATTTTAACTTACTTCATCTCTTTGGGGTGATTTTGCGTGCCATAATTTGTGTTAAAGTTCTAAACCTTGTGATCATGTTCACCTTGACAATATCAAAATAAACCCATTTTAAATTTTTTTCGTTAGTGACATAATTATAGGGTTCCGGGGATAACAGGGTGTATTGACTCTATTGTGAATTCAAACAAATGTTGTTTTTTCAGCAAGGAAACTGTATGCCACTATTAAATTAGCAACCAACCTACCATTTGGCCTTTACCAGACCAGAGTGGCTTTCAAAGCAATAAATTGTATTTTTTGCTCAGCAAACCAATTTCACGGCCACGTTCTTCCTCCCCCTTCCTTTCTTCTTTCCTTCCTTCCTTTTCTTCCTTCCAAATGTTGCACAAAAATAAGGTAATGTTTGGGCACCAATGTCCTTGGAGCCCATGGTAACCTGCCTCTACCTCCGGAAGTGTGTCACACCCTGTCCCTACAGCGATCTGCTTTCTTTTCTGCATTTCTTCCCAGTAATGGTTTTTTTTTTTTTTTTTAAGATTTTATTTATTTATTTGACAGAGAAAGATCACAACTAGTCAGAGAGAGAGAGAGAGAGAGAGAGAGGGAAGCAGGCTCCCCGCTGAGTGGAGAGCCTGATGTGGGACTCGATTCCAGGACTCTGAGATCATGACCTGAGCCAAAGGCAGAGGCTTAACCCACTGAGCCACCCAGGCGCCCCCCCAGTAATGGTTTTGCTTCCCGCTGCCTCCAGCAGCGATTCATTCACAAACCAGCTTATGGTTGAGTCCAAAGTCTTTCCCCAAAGGGACACATAAGGGGCAGAAACAGCAAAAAGAAAGTGTCCCTGTTTCAAAATCAATACAAAAACTTCTACCACAATAATTTCTTCGGTAATGATGACATCAGATTTTAGTGTTGACAAAACTGATACTGCTCTAGGTGTTTATTATCTCAGAGACTCAGGATCCTTTTTTTTTTTCTTCTTCTTCTTCTTCATTACATGGAAACTAGGGCTGTTTTATTTTAGGTGCTTGGCAAAAAGCCAAAGCCAAAACCAGTGAAGGCAGGCGGTCTGGTTTAAATTTTCCCACTGAACTTTACCAAGGCAGGGCCTCTCCTGGGAGATATTCTGAACTATTTCTTTTGTGCCAGGATTCTTGGAATTTTGCAATGTAACTTTGACATTACTGTTTACTGGCAATTAGACTAAGTAAAAATAAACTACTGATGAACACAATTCAATGTTAATGAGATTAATGGAAGAGTTTTATTCCTATCCCACTATGTGTTCTTGTTCCTTCAAAGAGTTGTTAACATATATATATATATATATATATATATACCTGTGAATATATGCGTTTTTTTTTATTTTTATTTTTATTTTTTTTTTTCTTTTTTTTTTTTTTTGGTAATGTAGGACTCCTTCCTAACCTCCACTCATCTTTTCAGATTTCCTACTACACTGTAGAGGTCCATCATTTACCAGCATTCTTTTTTTTTTTTTAATTTAATTTTTTTTTTTTTAAGATTTTATTT